>NC_142486.1:25974433-26125235 GCF_049115385.1 Moschus berezovskii | reverse complement strand
GGACACATCATTGCATCTGAACTTGAACATGGACGTCTATTACAACATCTAGGCAGAGTTCCCTGGGCAAGGCCTGTGGTGAGAGAGGTGGTAGAAGATGGTGTGACTGCTGGGACTAAGCCGATGTCTCCAAAATCATTAAAGCAAAAGTGACTCCGACCACCCGCTAATGATTGTGATTATGTGGCTGCCTATGAGACAGTTTAAGAAATGATTTGTGAATTTAAATTTTAATTAAGGCAGAAACCCTTGGGGGCCTCTGGAGTTCAAGCATGAAAAAGGAAAATCTACCGCTGAAAGGAGAGGGCTCAGAGGCTCCTGGCCTGGAGATAGTGCCTTCCTACCCTGGTCCTGTGGTCCAGCAGCCTGCAAGGTAGCCCAGGGCTGAGGTCACTAATCCACACTGGGTCAGAGCTGGACACTTAATGGAACTGTGCACTTTGGTGCTGGAAATTTCTTTAGATAAAATAGTAAAAATAAGAAAAGCATCCAAGTTTTCCACTTCTTTCTTGAGTTCTAATCTTAAAAATGAGCTATACCGGGACTTCCCAGTTGATCCAATGGTTAAGAATTCTTCCAATGCAGGGGATGTGGGTTCAATCCCTGGTCATGGAACCAGTGTCTCAACATGCTGTGGGGCAACTAAGCCAGTGAGCTACCACTAGAAACCCCTGCATCACAAGAAGAGAAAACCCATGGACCACAATGAAGACCCAGTGTGGTCAAAAAAAAGAGCTACACTGCTCACTTCACTAACACTGCACACAGCACTGGAATTTCTGAACTCTAGTCTCCTCTCCACCACTGATGCCCCAAGTGATCTGGATGTTCTATTAATCCTGGCTGAGTTTGGTTTCTCCATGTGGGATTAACACTGCCACCCCTGGTTACCTCACAGGGCCATTTGCAGCCTCTATCCCAGGGGAGGTGAAAGCATTTTGCAGTAGGTACTCTTTGGCTTCCCTGGTGGCTGAGATGGGAAAGAATTCATCTGCAATGCAGGAGACCTGGGTTCAATCCCTGGGTTGGGAAAGTCCCCTGGAGGAGGGCATGGCAAACCACTCCAGTATTCTTGCCTGGAGAATCCCATGGACAGAGGAGCCTGGCTGGCTACTGTCTATGTGGTCACAAAGAGTCAGACGTGACTGAGCAACTAAGCACAGCACACACTCTCTGGCAGGTCCTCCCCGCTCACCTGGTTCTCCCTGAGGGCTGGCAAGAGCACCCTTTTATTTCTCAAGGGGGGCGAGGGCAAAAAATAAAAAGCCCAACCTGAGACAAATTCACAGCCCTTGCCCCCAAATAATGCAGACAATTCTCCCTCAGGATTAACTCCACTGAGATTCCATAGTGACATGGGTTCAAGTCTTAAGTCCACCATAGACAGTTTTTAAAATTATTCTGGCAAAAAAACATCATTAGATTTACCATTTTAACATGTCCAGTTCAATAGTGGTCAGTCAGTCAGTCAGTTCAGTCGCTCAGTCATGTCCAGCTCTTTGCGACCCCATGAATCACAGCACGCCAGGCCTCCCTGTCCATCACCAACTTCTAGAGTTCACTCAAACTCATGTCCACAGAGTCGGTGATGCCATCCAGTCATCTCATTCTCTGTCGTCCCCTTCTCCTCCTGCCCAATCCCTCCCAGCATCAGAGTGTTTTCCAGTGAGTCAACTCTTTGCATGAGGTGGCCAAAGTATTGGAGTTTCAGCTTTAGCATCAGTCCTTCCAATGAACACCCAGCATCGATCTCCTTTAGAATGGACTGGTTGGATCTCCTTGCAGTCCAAGGGACTCTCAAGAGTCTTTTCCAACACCACAGTTCAAAAGCATCATTTCTTCGGCCATCAGCTTTCTTCACAGTCCAACTCTCACATCCATACATGACCACAGGAAAACCATAGCCTTGACTGGTGAGTATAGTATATTGTTATGCAATACATCACTAGAACTCTTACATCTTACAAAATTGAAACTCTGTGCCCACTAAACACTAGTTCCTCTTCCCCACAGTTCTTGGCCCCTATCTGTTTCCTGTTCTATGAGTTTGACTACTTTAGATACGTCATGAGTGGAATCATACAGTCTTTGTCCTTTTGTGGCTGGCTTATTTCATTGAGCGTAATGTCCTCCAGCTTTATCTATGTTACAGCAAGTATCAGAATTTCCTTCTTTTTTAAGGCTGAATATCTTTTTTTGCATGCTATGTACCATATTTCTTTATCCATTCATTTACTGATGGACATTTGAGCTGGATCCAATTCTTTGCTATTGCCACTAATGCTGCAAAGAATATGGGTGTACAAATATCTCAAGATCCTGTGCTTTTTTTTCATTTTGGTGTTTTCTTTATCATAAGTTTGCTTTTCATGTTATGCTATTCTATTTATTTATTTTTCCAGCTTTATTGAGGTATAATTAACAAATAAAAATTGTATATATTTAGGGTGTACATGACGATTTTATATATATATATACATTGTAAAATGATAACCACAGTCATTAATTAACATATCCATCACCTCACATAGCTACCACTTTTGATGCGCACTTAAGATCTACTGTCTTAGCAAATTTAAAGTACACTATACAGCAAAAGAGACACAGATGTATAGAACAGTGTTTGGGACTCTATGGGAGAGGGTGAGGGTGGGATGATTTGGGAGAATGGCATTGAAACACGTATGTTGTCATATGTGAAACGAATCACTAGTTCAGGGTCAATGCATGTTATAGGATGCTCGGGGCTGGCATGCGGGGATGACCCAGAGGGAGGATAAAGGGAGGAGGGAGGTGGGAGGGGAGTTCAGGAGGGGGAACTTATGTAAACCCGGGGCAAATTCATATCAATGTATGGCAAAACCAACCAATATAATATTGTAAAATAATTTGCCTCCAATAAAAAATAAATTAATTACCTAAAAAAAAAAATCAAATCAAAAAAAAAAAAGAAATATGGGCACAAAAGGTACATAGTTTATATGTATTTAAGCTTCTTATAGTAAAAATAATTTGTTGTATTTAAGATTCTTGTAATAAAAATAATTTATGTCAACACTGTGAAAAAAAAAATAAAGTACACTATATGTACACTTTAACCATATATACTGTCTGGTTCTATGAGTCTTGATTAGAAAAGAAGGAAATCCTGCGTTTGTGACAACACAGATGATGCTGGAGGACATTATGTTAAGTGAAATAATCCAGACACTGAAAAACAAATACTGTATGATCTCATTTATCACACAGAAGCTAGAAAAACCAAGATCCTGCTTTGAACGTGGGATGGTATGAATTCAGAAGTGGGTGATTCTATTTTTAATTTTTTGAGGCAACTCTATCCTGTCTTCCACAGTGGCTGCACCACTTTGCATTCATACCAACAGTGCACAAAGTCTCCAGTTTCTCTGCATCCTTGACCACATTTGCTTTTTTTTCTTTTGAAAGTGGCCATCATCATATGTGTGTGGGGGTCACTACTTAGGGTTGTAAGAAATTCAGTGCCCCACTCTAGGTCAGGACAAGGGAAACCAGCTGAATTGGTTTAGATCTTTCATATTGATCTCGGCTCTGAAATCTCAGTTAGCAGATAAGTCTCGGGGTTGGGGGTCAGATGAGCTCATGGACATGAAAAAATAATCTCTGTCCATTGAGAAGGGCTATATAGCTGTCAAAGGTCAGATCATGTAAAGTCTAGGAAAGAGTGGACTTGATGGTCAGACTACCCCAGGTCAATACTCAGATATGCTGACCACAAGCCGTGTATGACAATGTCAGTTTCTTTACCAGTAAGATGCAGGGGATAACCCCCAGCTCCACACTGTGCGTCAGAGAGTGGATGAAAAGACCAGCACAGATCACATGAAATAACAGGCTTGAGTGATCAGAAGGATACTATACCTGGCTAAGAGTGAGAACTGAAACTATTTGTTTCATTAACAAATAAGGCGCATAGAGTCTTACCCTTTTAAATGGTTTGATTATATAGCCTATGACTTAAATCTCCGTAAACTATTTTTTTTTAATGGGGCACATAGAGGCCCTTCAATAAGGCACTGCTACTTAGTGTTAAGGGAGACACAGAACCCCAGAGAAGACACAAGCTTCGGGGTCAGACAAACCTGGATACATCTGAATCTCAGCTTAGCCTCCTAGTTACTGTGAGATTTTTGACTCTCTCTGAGCTTTGTTTGGTTTACTCAGCTGGAACACAAGGATTTTTTGAAAATTACTTTTCAAGATTGCTCTATCACATGTAATATATCTGCCTGCCACATGATAGATGTTCAATAAGTGATAACTATTATTTCTGTGTTGCTGTCCCTTCCTAACAAACCTGGCCCTCCTGAAGGTCTAGTGTAGCCCATGGTACACAGCACGTGCATGCTCAGTCAGTCAGTCATGTCCGACTCTTTGTGACCCCACAGAATATAGCCCCCAGGCTCCTCTGTCCATGGAATTCTCCAGGCAAGAACACGAGAGTGGGTTGCCATTTCCTTCTCCAGGGATCAGGCCCACGTCTCCTGTGTCTCCTGCATTGGCAGGGGGATTCTTTACCACTGTGCCACCTGGGAAGCCTAAGGTCCTCCCAGTGTAGGAGGGAAAAGTATGAGAAAATGGGGGAAGACAGGGTTTTGTATTCACAAACACTCCTTTCCCAGAAACAAGCTATTTATCAAAGTACCAGTGTCTCCTTTACTGTCAAAACACAAAGGCTAATTACATTTGAAGAACAATGGACTACAAGGGCAAAAAAGACAGGGCCTGTTCAATTAATGGGGAGTGGAAGGTGGGGGTCTCCAGCATACAATATTTTGGACGTTGGATTGCAATGGTTTAATTAGCCATTGCTACAGACTTTGGATCATCTGTCGTTCTAGAAGCCATTAGTCATCTGTAGCTTTTAAGCATATCATTTAGATTCTCTCATTCAACAAATACTTTCTGAGCACTCGATGCACGCCAAGGCCCTGGGCTCAGCACTGGGGATATAGCACAGTCTAATGGAAGACAGATGGCTTAGCCCGCTAATGGGCATCTCAAACTGATTCCAACAAAGCTCCAGTTTCATCCAACCCCATTCCTCTCCCCCATCATCCACCTTTCAGTAAAAGGCCTCTGACTCTGCCCAATTGTTCATGTCAACAACCATAGAGCCATCCTTGAACTCTTTCTACGAGACCTTACCTCCAAGATATCAACAGGTCCTATTGGTTCTCTTGCCAAAATAGTTCTGCTTCCATCTCCTCCTCTGTAGGCACATGGCCAGCCCTCCTGGTTCAAGACACCAGCTCAGCAAAACCCTCTCTTAGGAAAAAAAAGTGATTTGTTTTCTGTGTCTATACCTGCTTCCCATTGCAATCCATATAACATCTGGGGTGATCTTTTAAAATGATGGATCATGCCATGCCATTGCTCTGCTTACAACCCTTCACAGTCTGCCCACTGCTCTTAGAATCTCTTGAGATAGCCTACAGGTTTTCACATGCTCCATCCCCACCCACTCCTGTGACCTCAATCCAGACTTCACCCCTGATTGCTGACTAAGCTCTGGGCCCATCAAGCCCTGTCTTGCCTCCAAGTCCTTGCCCTGATATTCCCTTTGCATTGCTCTTTCCATCTGTTCACAAGTTTAGTCCCTTTCCACCTTTCAGTTGAAATAGTACTTTCTCAAAGAGGTTTCTCTTGACTTCATCATCCAAGTGACTTCTCCCAGATACTCCCTAGCTCATCGTCTTGTTTCTTGCACAGCATTCACTCCACCGATAATCATCTGCTGTGTTTGTTGGTTCACTGGATATCATTTTCCCACTGGTCAGTACTCTGATGGAAGGGGCCTTGTCTATCTTATTCACAGATAGACCGTTTAGACCAATGGACAGTGAGCAAATATGTGTTTATGTTCTCAGTAGCTCAGTCATGTCTGGCCCTTTGCAACCCTTTGGACTGTAGCCTGCCAGGCTCCTCTGTTCGTGGGAGTTTTCCAGATACAAGAGTGGGTTGCTCTTTCCTCCTCCAGGGCATCTTCCTAACCCAGGGATCAACCCAGGGTCTCCTGCATCTCTTGCATTGCAGGTGGATTCATTACCACTGAGCAATCAGGGAAACCCTGATCAGATATAACACACACCGTATCCAGGCAGGCTGTAAGCACACTCTTATGGTTTGGTTCTGCCCCTATTGAGCTTTCATCACTCAGCATGAGAGCAGCACGCCCCCAAGAATGGTAGCTCCTTGAGAAGACATATGGAACAGGGCCAGCCCAGCCCAGCCCAGGAGAGCCATGGGCCACCTGCAGCTCTGATGGAATATAAATTAGAAACTTACACCTCTGGGGTTGCGGGTTGTTTGTTGCTGCAAGAAAAGCTGACTGTGACATTTCCAAACTCTCGGTGACCTCCTATAAGTGACTTACTCTCTCTGATTCCTAATGTTCTCATTGGTGAAAGCACTAGATGATTCCAAACTCCTTCCCACTCAAAAACTGTGGGGTTTTGGTTAAGATCGTATCAATTCTGTAGATTACAGTATTGTCTGGTACTTCAATCTTTTTTTCTCTTTCCAACTACACAACTACACAAGTTTCCAACTACACAACGTCAGCTTACGAAACTCCAGATAGTCAGTTACTGATGCTGAACTAGCTAGCACAAGACCAGAGTGCAAAGGCCTGGGATGGTTTAAGCTGCTGAAGCAGAACTTCTATTTTGAAGACCCTGAGATTAAAAAAAAAAAAAAATCTATAGAGCACAAACCTGCCGCATTCAGCTGCCCTGGTTATTTATATGAGCATTTCCTGATTCAAATTGCATGCTCAAATCAAATTTCCCTGGTTTATGCCTTCTTCAGCAATTACTTAAAGGCAGTTTACCTCTCTCTGGAGGAACATAGCAGAAAGGCCTATAGACAAAATCTGGTTGACTAAGGGAGAGATAAAGGAACTCCAGGCCTGGCACTGCGGAAGTCACGTTGCCCAGGGAAGGGAATACTGATGGGCCTCCTGGCTGCTTTTCTGCCTCGCCAATGAGAAAAAATAATTCTCTAAGGAGGAGGGGGAGGCCCATGGAAATTGAAAAAGAGGGGCAAGCCTGGCAGGCTGGGGAGTAAGGGACCTCCTTCTTTGCACAAAATTCCTTTTGCTGGGGTTAGACAGGCTCACGACTAAAGCTGTTCCCCCTTCATGGGATTGAAAGAAGGCAAAGTGGGACAGAGAGACCGTGATCATTTCTGCAACTGAAAGCTTCTAAGTCCTTGAACAGTCACCTGAAACAAGATGAGGCCTAACCAAAAACTGTACAGTGGGCAAAATTTACCTTCATGATGCCGTCATTTTATCTTTAATTCACTTTTCATCCTTTGGAAGGATTCTCTCGTCCTCCACCAAAGAAGCACCATTTGTTCATTCACTTATTCCACCAAGGGCTCTCATTGGTCAGGCTTAGGCTACGTGATTATCCTCAAGTCTCTGATTGGTCAGGTCATGCTTCCATTAGTTTATTCCCCTAGTCACTCATCCTAGCTTATATTTTCATCTTCATTCTTCATTCAGTTGTTCAACTCGGTGGATCTTATCTTGCTTTGCTTGCCTTTTCTTTTAGTAACAGCACTCTGGATTTCTTTAGGGGGATAGTTCCCCACTGTTCCCATCCACGCAGGGTAGACATGAATGAGCTACTCACACCCTATACGCCATTTCCTCTACAGCGTACTAAAAACCAGAGACATTACTTTGCCGACAAAGGTCCCTATAGTCAAAGCTATGGTTTTTCTGGTAGTCATGAGCAGATGTGAGAGTTGGACCATAAAGAAGACTGAGCGCCGAAGAACTGATGCTTTTGAACTGTGGTGCTAGAGAAGACTCTTGAGAGTCCCTTGAACAGCAAGAAGATCAAACCATTCCATCCTAAAGGAAATCAATTCTGACTATTCACTGGAAGGACTGATGCTGAAGCTGAAGCTCCAATACTTCAACCACCTGATGCAAAGAGATGACTCATTGGAAAAGACCCTGATGCCAGGAAAGAGTGAAGGCAGGAGGAGAAGGGGACAACAGAGGATGAGATGGTTGGATGGCATCACCTACTCAATGGACATGAGCTTGAGCAAGCTCTGCGAGATGGTGAAGGACAGGGATCCTGGCCTGCTGCAGTCCACAGGATCACAGAGTCATGTCCAGCTGAGTAACAGAACAACAAAGAGTTACACGCATGACACAGATATGACCAGTCAGAACACTGCAATATCTGGCCCATGGCAATTGGTTTGAGGATAAACATATGGCCCAGGTTTAACCAATGAGTGTCCTCCCTGAAACTTTCACTGAAATTATCGAGAGAAAGGAGGAGAAATTCTAATATCTTACTGTGACTAAATGAATGAAGACAGGAAGCATTAACATAGATAAAATATCTCTAATTACAAAAAAATAAAGTGGAAAGAAGAGTCAGAGCTGCAATCTAGAATCTACCACTTGCTGCTGCTGCTAAGTCACTTCAGTCTTGTCCAACTCTGTGTGACCCCATAGACGGAAGCCCACCAGGCTACCCTGTCCCTGGGATTCTCCAGGCAAGAACACTGGAGTGGGTTGCCATTTCCTTCTCCAATCTACCACTTACTAGCTTGGAAAACCTTGGGCAAGTCACCTCCATAAATGCCTCCTATCTGAAAAGTGGAAATGAAATAACTATTCTCCTGCCTGATAGCCTATGAATATGCCACACCCCTTCTCCCATCCAAGTGGCTGAAGTAAAGAACTCTGAGATGGTGGTATTGCAAAATGAAAGCATCCCAGATCTCTGAGACATTGTTCAAGAAAAAAGCCAAGGAGAGTCACCAGAAATACCTCCAACTGTTATGGGGAAAAGTTAAATATCTCTGCTTTATTAGACCAGAAATGTGGGGTTTATTTCACTGCAGCATAGAAGAGCCTAGCTTGATTAATATAGTAATCATGCACTCAGATATGCACAGATACCTGGCAAGTCCATGATATGAAGCCGTTTTGCCAAGCTGTTACTTTGAACGATGTGTTCTGAGGCAGGCATATGGTAACAAAGGAAAGAAATGCCATTTCTTCTGCTCAGCATCTATTTCCAGGCCATCTCAATGGTTTGTGAGAATGAGGATATTTGAAATTGGGACTGTTCCTGTGACTCACTCTAAGCATGTGGGGATCATGAAATTATCTCAATGCATCACCAAGAAAAGATAAGGACCAAGAATCCAACCACGATAAGAGACAAATCTGGACAAGCCAGTATGTAACTGACTTACTGAAAAGGAGGCAGGCAGAGGTAAGGCCAATCGTGAATCTACAAGATTCTTAATATCTTAATTGGTAATATCCTCTGCAGTGGAGCACAGTGATTGAAATCATGAGCTTTGGAATTAGTTTAATGCAACAAGGATTAAATGCCAAGAGTTAATGGAACAGTGTTTGAATTCCATTTCTGGCTCTTGACTAGTTGAACAAGTCGTTTTATCTCTCAGCCTGAATTTTCTCATCTGAAATATGAAGATTAAGAGAGTCCCTACCCCATGGTGTGTTGTAAGGATGAAATTAAATGATCCATGTAAAGTGCTTAGTACACAGTAAGAGCTCAATAAATTATCATAATGATATTATTGGCATTGTGAAATAGTGGACAAAGAGGGATATCTGGAGGAGATGAAGGAATTAAAGGAGAAAGATGATGATAATGGTAGTTGGGGAGGGAACCAAGGGCTACTAGCAATAAAAAGAAGCTGCAGGAAGGAAATGGCAGATAGACGATGACCCTTACACAAGAATAAGCAAGAAGTCTTCAATTCAGAGACGGTATTCTCTCTGAAATCCACAGAAGAGGAGAGGAAATGAAAATGAGAACCTAGAGAGACTGGAACAAAGGAAGGAAAAAAAACAAAACACAAAGAAAATGAAATTGGACTCCATGTCAATGATCCCCAGAAAGAGAAGAGAAATCCAAGAAGAGATAAAGAGTAGGGACACAGATGAGAAGGAGAAGTAAAATACAGGGTTTCAAGGGAGGAGAGCTAAGCGTTCAGAGGAAACCATAAAAGATTAAATAAAAACACAGAAATGTAGGAGGAGCAGAGTTTAAAGTAGAAATAGGTGATAGAAATAGCTTATAAACCCAGAATAGGAGAAATTACAACGATTGCAAAGGTCCCTGAATTCCAAAAAAGCTCAGGAAGCCAAATATATTTTCATTAACATTTGGCACAAGGTCATTTGGCAGCAAACTGAACTTGAGCTGACGTGAGGTTATTTATATTTTTTATCCCACACCCACTTAGCTTGAACGTATTTGTTGCAGTTGTGAGCTGATCATAAAGGGTTGCCACAGGCCTCTTGGATGCACGATGTTTGGAATACGTGGTATATGCACCAGGTTACCTTTCTAGTTACCACAGCATTCTGAAACTCTGAAACATTCTGAACTCTGAACTTTGAACTCAAGGGTTCCAGGTCAGGGTTTGTGGGTTTGTATTGTAAGACAGAGACAGGATATGAGAAATTTGTTTCTAACAATGAAGCTGTTGAAAACTGCCATTTCTTGAGTGTTTACAACATCCTAAACACTGTCTATTTACTATCTAATTTAATCACCACAATATATCAGGTCCTTGTAGGCATGGCAAGGGAGGCTTATAGAAGTGATTTGCCACCAGTCTCTGCAGAGCTGGCAAAAGATAGAATTTAGGACTGGAACCCAGCTGTGCCACTTCCAAGCTTGCACACTTAACCACAAGGCTGTGCTGCTTCTCTCCTTAACCAGGAAAAGAATGGAATTAAGTACTTCTTGGACCCTCACTATAAAAGCCATTCCCAAACATGCTCTTGCATAAGTCTTATAATAACTCAATAAAGCCATATCATCATTCCGCAAACAACTTACTCAAAGTGCCACAGTTAACTGATCAGATACCAAATCCATTATTCTCTCCACTGATTGTTGCAATACTGAAAACAAGCCTTGAGAGTCTTGTTCAGAAGAACAGGCAGAAGAAAGGTGGGGAAGCCCTGCTCTAGAATAGAGATCCCCCAGGATGTTAGTAGTAGTGATGGCAGGGACTAAGGAGTAAGGAGGCTTTGTTCCCCCATAACATCCATAAGCAGGGCTTCCCTGGTAGCTCAGCTGGTAAAGATGCCTCCTGCAATGCTGAAGACCACAATTCGATTCCTGGATCAGGAAGTTCCCCTGGAGAAGGGATAGGCTACCCACTGCAGTATTCTTGGGCTTTCCTGGTGGGTAAGACAGTAAAGAACCTGCCTGCAGTACGGGGGACCTGGGTTCAATCCATGGGTTGGGAAGATCCCCTGGAGGAGGGCATGGCAACCCACTCCAGTATTCTTGCCTGGAGAATCCCCATGGACAGAGGAGCCTGGTGGGCTACAGTCTGTGGCCTCACAAAGAGTCAGACACAACTGAGCAACTAAGCGTAGCATAGCACAACATCCATCAGCTGCTCCCTCATCCCTTGATATACACAACTGAAATATTCTCATTCTTAAGTGCTAGAGAAATGTACTTCTAGTCAAAACTTCCATTCCAACTCAACTCCTAAATCTAACCTTTATAGAAATTCTGAAATTAGATAAGAGAAATACAAACACTAAAAAGCAGGCTATAAAACTAGGAGAAAAATGTACCAGGAGGGTAAAATATACAATCAAAACGAACGAGGAGATAAGATAGATGGTGATAAAATAATGAAAATTCAGCAAGGAATTGATATGCAAATTCTGTGAATATTCTATCAGTTGTGATGATAGGAGAGACTATTTCACACTCATTACCGTTTTACAAAAATTTGTAAGGCTCAAAATAACAGGTGATAAAAAGTCCAAAGTTCTGAGTCTTTGTAAAGCCTCCATCATGTCATAGTTCGATCTTAAACAATTAATTCAACTTCTCTGAGTTTGATCAAACATCTGTTTCTTACAACCAAACACCCGTGCATGTGGGTATGGGGTGTGTGATACTCAAAGGAAAAAACACTGTCAACTTTTATAATTTTCAGTGTTTCTAATCACCATTTTGGACACGATTTTGAGCATGTTTGTCTGAATAGTTCAAAACGGTGCATTTGCTTCATGCTCTAAATAGAGCAACATCCACTTCCTTCTGGACTTGTTTGCCAAGCCAAAATATATTGTGTATAAAGATATACTGCCAGTTCCAATGTTTTGATTTTTTTTTATTTTTGGTTTCAACAGTTTGCCGACAGTGTCTTTGGAGAGCTTGATATGGGTCTCAGGTAGGATAAGCTAGTTGAGGCTGAGATAACAAATATGCCCAGCTCTCACTCACTTAAAACAGCAAAAGATTTCTTGCTTGAAGTTTGAGCCATAGTTTGCTGGAGGAGGCTGTGCTCATTAAGCACAAGCTTACAGAGCAGCTGCCATCTCAGACATTACCAGTTGCCATGGTAGTGAGGAAGGAAGGAGACCAGAGAGTTGTGGACTACAGGCTCCGTGGTAGAATCAGTGAAAATTCCATCTCGTCACTGGTCATCGGTCAGAACGCCTTAGCAGGTCTCCCCCAACCACAAGAGGCCAGAAAAAGTGTTCCAATCATGTATCCAATAAAGAGGAGAAACAGAAATCCACATTGATCAGAGTTAAGGACTACCTCCCTCTGAAACAATGTGCCTGATGCCATATTAAGTAAGCTCTGTTCCAGGCCAATCAGCAATTCAAGAATGTGATTTTTAAAAAAAATGAACAACAAAACAAAAAACAGAAACAAAAACCAAGCTACAGTGTTTCCAAAGTACTTTTTCTAACTTCACTGTACTTTGAGATATAATTTTTAATTCACCACAGCTAGGATAAGGATAGTATTCCAAAATAAATTGCATGCCTTTGTTCTTCACTTTTTCGCAGCAAAAAGGAAAAAAAAAATGTAACTTGTTTTTGCAAAATAATTTTAGGCAAAAATAGAAAATACTGATTTTATTTTTATTTGTTTCTTGATCTTGATACCAAAAAACCTTTAAACGTTCAGGCTCTTGTTCAACTCGCCCAAAGAAGAATTTGGGTGATGAACACAAAAGGAAAAGGAAAAAAAAAAGAAACACTGAGGCTGAGGAGTGAAGGGAGCAAAGAAGCAGTTTATTTAGGGCAGAAGCAAAAGTTACACACTCAAAGAAGAGTGCACTGTCCTTGCAAGTTGATCCCTCTTTTATCTTATTTTTAGCCCTTTGAATACCATGGGTCTTTTTGGTTAGGGGAGGAATATTCATTGAGAGGAAGGTTGAAGTGTGGCCTGGATTGCACCCACTTGCACCAGTCCCTGGTCTTGAGCATTTGTCTCCTGAAGCCACCGTAAACTTCACTAGTAGAGTGCCACACGTGAAAGGTCATATAGGGTCACCAGCAACCCGTGCATTTTTGCTGCTCATGCTCCACAGTTTTCCTGGTGGCTTTCTTGTTTGGATGTTATAGTTTCTGTGTTAGATGCCATTCCTCCACTCGTCATACCTCGTTAAGTGAAAAGCAAGGAGGAGGTGTGTCCTTCTGCCTAATGCCTCTACCTGAGGGGACTGAGGCTGTTCTCGGGCCCCGCCCTGTCCTTCCTGCCTTAGGATCAGTTGTTTCTGCTGGTTTGCTTGTTAAGAGCTTGCATTTAGGGAAGGGAAAAAAAAGTGTGGCCTGCGAAAAGAACTTACTTCCAGTTCCAGAAGGATTAGAGGAGAGGAAAAGGAAAGAAGGAAAGATACACTGAAGTGCAGATGTAACGGGTGTCTAAAATACAGCTCTGCCAGTAACCCATCTCTCAGGCTAACAAAGGGCAGGGATGAACTGGGAATAGACTTAATATGTATATAAGTTTTAAGCCCAAACATAGAGATGAAAGAAACATGAATTTCTGTATTTTACAGTTATAAGTTGACATTATGTGGTCCGTGTCCTTAGGCTTTGAACCCCGATCCCTGTCAACTGGCAGGAAGTTTAGCCTCTTACTCAAGGCTGACACAGAGGACCGAGTTTCATGTCTCCGTGGGCATTTGGGAGTGTCTGCCCAAACTTCAGTACTCTTGCCTAGAAAATCCCATGGATGGAGGAGTCTGGTAGGCTGCAGTCCGTGGGGCCGCTAAGGGTCGGACACAACTGAGCGACTTCACTTTCACTTTTCACTTTCACACACTGGAGAAGGAAATGGCAACCCACTCCAGCATTCTTGCCTGAAGAATCCCAGGGACGGGGGAGCCTGGTGGGCTTCCATCTATGGGGTCGCACAGAGTCGGACACAACTGAAGCGACTTAGCAGCAGCAGCAGCAGCCCAAACTTCAGCCCACATGGGTACCACCAGGGTGCCATCTGCTCCGGTCTCCGTGGTGGCTTCAGCTCTAAGGGTTCTGTCATTTACACACCACTGGGGACTGAGGATCCAGGGAAGGCTAAGGGCACCCCCGGGAGCACCACCAGCCTTCCCTGGAGGTCTTGATACCTCCGAGGAACATTCTGAGAGAGCAGGGTGCAGTCCCCACTGCTCTCTGAGCCAGACACCCCCTCTTCCTCTCAGTCTCAGGAACTCTCCTCCGCAGCTCACCACTCCTTCAATATCCCCTCCCTCAGGGACACCTGGCATCAATGGGCTCAGCTTCTAAAGCAGTAGGAAACGCCATCGCCTTTAGACTGCTTCTGTTTACGACTGACAAAACTCCTGAATCATGAGATCAAAGAGCAAAGATGAGAGGAAAGTGCCTCAAAATGAGGAAACAGAAAGAAAAGGCATGGCTCCAAGGGAGTGAAGGAGGGAGCAAGTAAGTGAAGGATGAGACCAAATTAGTGATGAGTCCAAACTACCCAAAAAAAGTAAATTTTCAGTAACAATCACTGCAGGATACATTCATAATGACACAGTGCTTACTCACCGCAAGCCAGGACAGTCCTAACTCCTAACAACCCTACAAGATGGCACTGTTATTATTTCCATTTCACAGATGAAGAAACTGACAGTCAGGATGGAATGGTCAATTGCCTGAGCAAGTGCAAAGAAACCAGGACTCAAACTTGTCAGATCCTCCAGAATCATAATGTTTAAACACCACATCGTACTGCCCATCAAAGCAAGGAGTCATGAAAAAGAAGAGGCAGTAGAATGAGAAGACAAACCACAGGCTGGAGAAAATATTTGCAAAAGACACATCTGATAAAGGACTGTTATTCAAAGCATATAAAAAACCCTTAAAACTCAGCAGCATTTAAAAAATAATAATTTTTTAAGTGGGCTAACGATCTGAACAAATACCTTACCAAAGAAAACATACAGATGGTAAATGGGCATATGAGAATTGTTCAAAATCATATGTCATCAGGGAATTGAAAATTAAAACAACAATGATATATTACTTCACACCTATTAGAATGGTCAAAGTCCAGAACAATGATGACATCAAATGCTGGCAAGAATGGAGTAGCAGAAACTGTCATTCACCGCTAGTGGAAATGCAAAATGGTTTGGTTGGTCATTTTGAAAGACAGCTTGACATTTTCTTTTCTTTTTTTAAATGTTTACTGGAGTATAATTGATTTACAATGCTGTGTTAGTTTCTGCTGCACAGCACAGTGAATTAGTTATACATATGCATATATCCATCTCTCTTTTAGATTCTTTTCCCACGTAGGTCATTACAGAGTATTGAATAGAGGCTATACAGTAGGCCCTTATTGGTTATTTATTTTATATATGGTAATGTGCATGTGTCAATGCCAATCTCCCAATTTATCCCTCTTCCCCCTCCCCCCTTGCCAGTAATCATAAATTTGCTATACCTGTGACTCTATTTCTGTTTTGTAAATAAGTTCATTTGCATCATTTTTGATTCCATGTATGAGATATCATCTGATAGTTGTCATTTTCTCTCTGACTTACTTCACTTAGTATAATATCTATGTCCATCCATGTCACTATAAATGGCACTATTTCATTCTTTTTTGGACTGAGTAAATAGGAAAAGGAGTGCGTCAAGGTTGTATATTGTCACCTTGCTTATTTAACTTATATGCAGAGTACATCATGAGGAACGCTGGGCTGGAAGAAGTACAAGCCGGAATCAAGATTGCTGGGAGAAATATCAATAACCTCAGATATGCAGATGACACTACCCTTATGGCAGAAACTGAAGAGGAACTCAAAAGCCTCTTGATGAAAGTGAAACAGGAGAGTGAAAAGGTTGGCTTGAAGCTCAACATTCAGAAAACTAAGATCATGGCATCTGGTCCCATCACTTCATGGGAAATAGATGGAAAAACAGTGGAAACAGTGTCAGACTTTATTTTGGGGGGCTCCAAAATCACTGCAGATGCTGATTGCAGCCATGATATTAAAAGACGCTTACTCCTTGGAAGGAAAGTTATGACCAACCTTGATAGTATATTAAAAAGCAGAGACATTACTTTGCCAACCAAGGTCCGTCTAGTCAAGGCTATGGTTTTTCCCGTGGTCATGTATGGATGTGAGAGTTGGACTGTGAAGAAAGCTGATCGCCGAAGAATTGATGCTTTTGAACTGTGGTGCTGGAGAAGACTCGTGAGAGTCCCTTGCACTGCAAGGAGATCCTACCAGTCCATTCTAAAGGAGATCAATCCTGGGTGTTCATTGGCAGGACTGATGCTAAAGCTGAAACTGCAGTACTTTTGCCACCTCATGCGATGAGTTGACTCACTGGAAAAGACTTGATGCTGGGAAAGGTTGGGGGCGGGAGGAGAAGGGGACGACAGAGAATGAGATGGCTGGATGGCATCACCGACTCTGTGGACATGAGTTTGAGTGAACTCCGGGAGTTGGTGATGGACAAGGAGGCCTGGCGTGCTTTGATTCATGGGGTCGCGGAGAGTCGGACACGACTGAGCAACTGAACTGAACTGAATATTCCTTTGTATATACGTACCACTTCTTTTTATCTATTCATCTGTCAGTGGACATTTATGTTGCTTTCCTAGGACAGCTTGCCATTTTCTTACAAAACTAAACATACTCTTACTGTACGATCACATACTTGGTGTTTACTCAAAGGAGTTAAAAAATTATGTCCACACAAAAACCTACACACAGATATTTATAGAAGCTTTATTTGTAATTGCCAAAACCTGAAAGCAACCAAAATGTCCTTCAGTATATGAATGGACAAAGAGACTGTGGTCCATCCAGATACTGGAATATTGTTGTTGTTTAGTCACAGGTCATGTCTGACTCTTTTGCGACCCTATGGACTATAGCGTGCCAGGCTCCTCTGTCCATGAGATTTCCCAAACAAGAACACTGGAGTGGGTTGCCACTTCCTTCTCCGGCAGATCCTCCTGAGCCAGGGTTTGAACCTGCATCTCCTGCATTAGCAGGCAGATTCTTTACCACTGAGCCACCAGGGAAGCCCAGTGGAATATTATTCAATACTAAAAAGAAATGAGCTATTAAGCAATGAAAGCACATGGAGGAATCTTAAGTACCTATTACCAAGTGAAAAAAGCCAGTTCTGAAAAGGCTATATTCTGTATGATTCCAGTTACATGATATTCTGGAAAAGAGAAAACTAGGGAGGCAGTAAAAGACAGTAAAAATGATTTCCAGAAGTTAGGAGGGAGGGAAGGATGCATTGGTGGAGCCCAGAGGACTTTTAATGCATTGAAACCATCTTGTATGACACTATAATGCCATACATGTCATTATACATTTGTCGAAAGCCAGAGAATATACAGCATGAAGAGTGAACCCTGATGCAGACCATGGACTTCGGGTGATAACAACGTTGTCAGTGTAGGTTCATCAGTTGTAATAAATGTTCTATTCTGGTGCAGAATGCTGATAAAGGAGAGGCTGGAGGGGGAAGGCAGGGGGTATATGGGAAACTTCTGCATCTTCTGCTTAATTTTGCTTTAAAGCTAAGTTGCTCTAAAAAAATAAAGTCTACTTTAAATAATAATTTAAAAAATAAAATAATAATTAAAAATGTGTGTGGTGGGGACTGGGGGACCCTAGCTCCCTGGAGGCAGAAGAAAAAAGTGAAGTATAGGGAAATGGATGCAGATTCACTTCTCAGAAATATATATATATGGGCCTATACATTTGATTTGTTTATCATTTATTTATTCATTGAGTAGCCATACTATATACTATGAGAAACAATGGTGATAAATCAATAGAGAGACAAGATTCCTATCCACATGAACTTACACTCTACCCCCTTTGAGAAATGTCTCATATCAAATCTTCCAGAAAGAGAATCTACTGGGCTAATTAATCATAATGTTATATGGAGGCAGGATTCTCACAAAGGCCACCTCCATTGGCTGCTTTTGGTTTGAGTGCCAATCCCTACCCAGCTACCTACGGTCAAGAGGAGGGTTCACGTGATACTAAATATGGCACCTCAACAGAGGGCTCCAAAGAGAGCTGGGGATGCAGAGGTCCTTGGAGTCTTAGAGATACTCTTCCAGGAAAATCATAGTCTTAAAACTCAGTCTCAGTTACTCTACTCAGATTTCTGTTTGACAGGAGCTCAAGGAGAAGCATTAAATTTGAGGGGAAGAAACACAGACAAAGAAACACATAGTTATACAGAATTGGAAAAACCAACCCCGCAATTAGACTCCACTTCTTTTATATCCAAGACAAGGCTCCGTTAGCGCCTGTTACAGGAGATGCATTCCGGCCCAATATCCAGCTTTCAGTACCATCTGCTCCCTTTGTGTGAAGGCTTGTGATTTTGTACAAGTGAAAAGTATAAACAGATTTCTAAAAGGTTTCATTAATAAAGGAAACTAAAAGGCAAAAGAAAGATTTGTCTGATTCCCTGGTTCTGATTTATCAGGTGTCAGTGAGCAAACAGGGCTCTTTGAGGCCAAGTGGAGGGCAAGGCTTTGAAATTGCAGCTCTGCCTCCTATGCACCAAGAAGGACTATTTTGCTGGATGGTGGGATTGACTGGCTAAAGTTTCTGGCTAAAGGATAGTCTCTTGCTACTCTTTGGCTAGTGGGATTGAGTTTGGTTTGATCAGCTAGGACCCAAAACAATTTGTGTTGTTTTCCAGCATAACTGGAATTTTCCCTTTCCATCTGTTGCTGCTTGATTATTTTATTTTGTCCATGATGTCATTATTTTTGCTGTGGCTCATTTGGCATGAACTCAGTCCTTTCCCTCTACCACGTGTGGCTTACACATCACCAGAAAAACAACTTGGAGAGCTTGATTGATGGGTGTTACTGAGTATGAATCACTAAATCAGCTTCTTAGCAGCTGTTTCATGGCACATCTTCCCTTTTATGTCCCCTCCACCATTTCTAATAGTATCAAAGGGTCTTCTAAGCCTTGAACACAAGGGAGAAAAATCCAGAGGTCGACTGTCCTTTTAGTAAAGTTCTCATGAGCTTTGAGACCTAAGTAGCAATACTGCTCTATGTCTCAATGGCCTGAGCCCTGTTGGGAGAAGAGAAACTGACACTTGTCTGAGCTGAGAGACTCTGAGCACCAGCAGAACTGCTTTGGGAGCCTGATGGCCAGATCCCATCCACTGCAGCAGAGGGACAGGACACCAGTGCCCTGCAGAGACTGTGGCACATTCATGAGGAACCAAAGGTGCCTGTTGCACCCAGCAGAGTGGCAGGGAATCTGCCTGTCCTGGAGGACCCCAGCAGCAGTACAGCAGAGAGTTGGTACTGCGGGATACAGTTCAAGGAAAGACTTGGATGAAAGAACCCAAGTGGGATTGTTTCTCAAACCTGTGACACATCCCTGGAGGGCTCCTGGAAGCCAGTGGGGTTCCAACAGGAGGAAGAAAAAGCTGTGAGCCTCTGTCATTTGGATGTATATCTCAAAGTGACTTTATTTGTACCAACAAGCTAGTGAGGCCTGGGATATCTGTCTTATCTGAAGTAATTTGGATTACTCATAGTGAATAATCAATAAGAATAGAGTCGTGGAAACAAGATACAGCAAAGAAACAGGCCTCACATGTCACTCACTATCCTGCCAAGAGCCTGCCCTTCTAAGGCGCCTTCGGTTATGATAACCCTATATTTAAATTTTAATTATAACAAAAATTGTCTCCTGTCCAGAAGGATGTGTGAAAAACCAATCATAAACACTTGCCAACTCAGTGCTGGAAAGTTATCTGCTCCAAGAATAGATTCTTTGGCTCAATCTTGGAAGGAGAAGGTGGGAAAGTTTCATTCCAAGACCTCACACCAGGCTGACTGGGCAAAGCTAAGCAGATTCTGAATCACAAAAATTGCTTGTAGCATCCATCCGCTATTCCCAGTCAGAGTCCTCTGATTCCTGGGCTTATTGGACCAAATCTGCAGCTGTTAATCTTGGTGTGGGCCACTACTGGACCCTGCCAAATGCCAACACTGTCTGGAGTAGGTGAAGGTTTCCTCTTCAGGAGGACTGGGAACAGGAGGAGTCCGCATCACTTTTGACAACTGCAGTGCAATGTACAAAGGCTCGACATTAATCAAACTAAATTCCTCAGGATGAGAAAATCAGCCAGATGCCAACTAGTAGGTGGGAAACATAAGTTCTCACCACCCGAGAAGCATTAAATGAAGGTTGAGAGGCTGAAGCTGGAAAGCCAGCCAAGGCACCATCCCAGGAGGCTGGGTTTGGAAATCAATTAGGGAGAAGGAGAGGATGGGGGCCCTGGCACGTCTCAGCTGCAGCAGGGGGGCAGTGCTGCTTGACTGGCAGGCCTATATTGGTATCCTGCAGCATATGTGTCTCCACCTCTGCTTTAACTTCACGGGGAGAAATCAATAGAGAGGAAAGAGAGACCTAGGCTAAGCAGGAGAAAAATTATTGTCCACCAGCAAACTTCAGAGGTATCAGGGAATTGCAAAGGGCAGTCTGGATGATGGCAAAAGGAAAGCTCCCTTTCAGGGGAGGCTGTGGCTCTGTAGCAACAGACCTGCCATCTCAGAACACCTCCTTGGTGCCCAGTTGCCTCGGCTTTGGGCTTCAGTGATGTCAAGGGGAATTGCTTATGGGGCAAAGAGGAAATCGTGCTATTTGGAGATCAGCCCCAGTGTCTCTTTCACTCTGTGCTCTTAGCACAATCAACCTACCTTAAACTGTACAAATAACTTGAAATGGGAATTCTCCTGGACTCTGGGAAGCTGGAAAGGCATTGTAGCTGTGCTGAACAGTGCAGGGCACTCGATGACCCACTATGCTCCAGGCCCCTATGGGGCAAAGCCTCAGGCTGGTTCTGGACTTGGTTGCCGTGCTCCAGGACACATGACTTGGCCTTAGTCACAGCTAATTGGACCAAGACTAGCATGGGAGGCAAGGTGGTGTGAACTGTAAAGAATCCACCTGCCAATGAGGAGATGCAAGAGATGCCAGTTTGATCCCTGGGTTGGGAAGAGCCCCTGAAGTAGGAAATGGCTATCCACTCCAGTATTCTTACCGGGAAAATTCCATGGGCAAAGAAGTCTGGTGGGCTACAGTCCATGGGGTTGCAAAGAGTCAGACAAGACTGAGTGCACAGCACATATATGTAGGATGGAAGAGGGATGACAAGGCAGTGGAGGCGGCCAGCTGGGGCTGCTATATCCCGGAAAGCGGTTAATCGGGGGAGGCTGCTGTGGGGCACACCTAGAGCCCCCTCTCAGGCCCTCATCTTCCCCACCACTCTGGGTGCTGGGACTTAATGGATCTCAGTTGCAACCTGGGGATCACCCTCCATGGAAGAGAGCCATCTCACCCAAGGTCATGTTCCCCCTTACCCCAAGGGCAACCCACATCCAACCATGGGTCAGTGTCAAGGAACAGAGACTTAACCTGCTTTCCTGGAGGGAACAACTCTGAATACACAACCCAACGCAAAGAACCTATGGGATCTGCTGAAGTCTTTGTTAATGTTACTAAACCAAACTTGGGTCCAGTTGCCCATGAACATGAAAGCCAATCTATTGATGCTGGGTTGCAGTGAAAAAAAGTGCAGCATTTAGTCTCAGATACCAAACAAAGATTCTGGGACACTAGTGCTGAAAAAGCCCAAACTTCTAGATGGGTTTCAATAAAGCATTTTTTTTTTATCACAGTATATTTGATTTACACTGTTGTGTTAGTTTCTGCTGTAGAGCAGAGTGAATCAGTTATACACATACACATATCAACTCTTTTTTTAAGATTCTTTTCCCATATAGGTCACTACAGAGTATTGAGTTACCTGTGCTATTAACCTAGACAGCATATTAAAAAACAGAGATACTACTTTGCCGACAAAGGTCCATCTGGTCAAGGCTATGGTTTTTCCAGTGGTCATGTATGGATGTGAGAATTGGACTATAAAGAAAGCTGAGCACCACACAAGGGATGCTTTTGAACTGTTATGTTGGAGAGGACTCTTGAGAATCCTTTGAACTACAAAGAGATCCAACCAGTCCATCCTAAAGGAGATAAGACCTGAGTGTTCATTGGAAGGACTGATATTGAAGCTGAAACTCCAAAACATTGGCCACCTGATGCAAAGAGCTGACTCATTTGAAAAGACCCTAATGCTGGGAATGATTGAAGGCAGGAGAAGAAGGGGACAACAGATGATGAGATGGTTGGACGGCATCACCGACTCAATGGACATGAGTTTGGGTAAACTCCAGAAGTTGGTGATGGACAGGAAGGCCTGGATTGGTGCGGTCCACAAAGAGTCAGACATGACTGAGCGATTGAACTAAACTGAATTGTACTATTAATATATAGTACATCCCTGCATGTTAAATCACTTCAGTTGTGTCCGACACTTTGCAATCCCATGGGCTGAAGCCCACTAGGATCCTCTGTCCGTGGGGATTCTCCAGGAAAGAAAACTGGAGTGGATTGCCATACCCTCCTCTAGAGGACCTTCCTGACCTCGGAATCGAACCCACATCTCTTACCTCTCCCGCATTGTCAGGCAGGTTCTTTACCACTAGTGCCACCTGGAAAGCCTAATTGTAGGTCCTTATTAGTTATCCCTTCAGTTCAGTTCATTTGCTCAGCCACGTCCAGCTGTTTGTAACCTCACGGACTGCAGCACGCCAGGCTTCCCTGTCCATCACCAACTCCCAAAGCTTGCTCAAACTCAAGTCCATCGAGTCAGTGATGCCATCCAACCATCTCATCCTCTGTCATCCCCTTCAATCTGCCTTCAATCTTTCCCAGCTTCAGGCTCTTTTCCAATGAGTCAGATCTTTGTGTCAGGTGGCCCAAGTATTGGCATTTAAGCTTCAGCATCAGTCCTTCCAATGAATATTTGGGATTGATTTCCTTTAGGACTGACTGGTTTGATCTCCTTGCAGTCCAAGGGACTCTAAAGAATATTCCCCAACACCACAGTTCAAAAGCATCAATTCTTCGGAGCTCAGCTTTCCTTAGAGACCAACTTGCACATCGATACATGACCACTGGAAAAACTGTAGCTTTGATTAGATGAACCTTTGTCAGCAAACTTATGTCTCTGCTTTTTAATATGTTATCTAGATTGGCCATAGCTTTTCTTCCAAGGAGAAAGTGTCTTTTAATTCCATGGCTGCAGTCACCATCTGCAGTGATTTTGGAGCCCAAGAAAATAAAGTCTGACACTGTTTCCACAGTTTCCCCATCTATTTGCCATGAAGTGATGGGACTGGATACCATGATCTTCGTTTTCGTTTTCTGAATGTTGAGTATTAAGCCAACTTTTTCACTCCCTTTCATTTTCATCAAGAGGCTCTTTAGTTCTTCTTTGCTTTCTGCCATAAGGGTGGTGTCATCTGCGTATCTGAGGTTATTGATATTTCTCCCAGAAATCTTGATTCCAGCTTGTGCTTCATCCAGCCCAGCATTTCACATGATGTATCCTGCATATAAGTTAAATAAGCTGGGTAACAACATACAGCCTTGGCATACTCCTTTCTCTATTTGGAACCGGTCTGTTGTTCCATGTCCAGATCTAACTGTTGCTTCTTGACCTGTATACATATTTCTCAGGAGGCATGTCAGGTGGTCTGGTATTCCCATCTCTTGAAGAATTTTCCACAGTTTGTTGTGATCCACACAGTCAAAGGCTTTGGCATAGTCAATAAAGCAGAAGTAGATGTTTTTCCGGAACTCTTGCTTTTTTGATGATCCAGTGAATGTTGGCAATTTGATTTTTGGTTCCTCTGGCTTTTCTAAAACCAGCTTGAACATCTGGAATTTCACAGTTCACATACTGTTGAAGCCTGGCTTGGAGAATTTTGAGAATTACTTTGCTGGTGTGTGAGATGAGTGCGGTTGTGCAGTAATTTGAACATTCTTTGACAATGCGTTTCTTTCCAATTGGAATGAAAACTGACCTTTTCCAGTCCTCTGTCCACTGCTGGGTTTTCCAAATTTGCTGGCATATTCAGTGCAGCACTTGCACAGCATCTTTCAGGATTTGAAATAGTTTAATTGGAATTCCATCACCTCTGCAAGCTTTGTTCGTCATGATGCTTCCTAAGGCTCACTTGACTTTGCACTCCAGGATGTCTGGCTCTAGGTGAGTGATCACAGCATCGTGGTTATCTGGATCATGAAGATCCTTTTTGTATAGTTCTTCTGTGTATTCTTGCCACCTCTTCTTAATATCTTCTGCTTCTGTTAGGTCCATACCATTTCTGTCCTTTATTGTGACCAAATTTGCATGAAATATTCCCTTGGTATCTCTAATTTTCTTGACGAGATCTCTAGTCTTTCCCATTCTACTGTTTTCCCCTATTTCTTTGTATTGATTGCTGAGGATGGCTTTCTTATCTCTCCTTGCTAGTCTATTCTAGTTGTCTATTATAAAGCATTTTTAAAGACCAAGTGAGGGAGATAGGATCACAGGTGTGTGATCAGCTCAAGCACAAGTCTCTGACTGGTTGATGGTGAAGGCACAGGGAGTGTCACAGGGGTTAGCACTACCAATCCTTAGGCTCCAGTAGACCTGGGGGCTATGCACCCATGTTCATTAAGTAGTTAACATTGTCCGTTTGTTTCATATCTGTAAAACAACTCAGGATGTGTAGCAGATACTGTTGTCTAGGGACATTAGAGAGAAGCTAAAGCAGATGATATGGGGGAGGGGTCTGTCCCCAGAAGGTCCCATAGGCTCCTGCTCCATTACATTAAGACTGCATTAGAGTGCAACTTCTCCTCTGTCCTGTCCTCTTTCCCTAGATCCGCCATGATGCTAATCTTAAATGTTCTCCCTGAAAATTCCATCAGGCAAACCTCCATCAGAGAGCCCCTTTTCCAGGGAACCAGATCTAAGATGCCATCCAATCTGATCTTCTGTTTTGGGAAGGTTGACTTGAAAGATGGATAAATGATAGTTAGCTGGGGCTTCCCAGGTGGCTCAGTGGTAAAGAATCTGCCTGTCAAGCAGGAGATGCAGGCAGGGGATGCAATCTGGGTCAGGAAGATTCCCCTGGAGAAGGAAATGGCAATTCACTTCAGTATTCTTGTCTGGGAAATCCCATGGACAGAAGGAGTTGGTTAGCTACAGTCCACGGGGTCGCAAAAAGTCAGAGATGACTTGGCAACTATGCAAGAACAAGACAGATAGATAGAGATGGGGTAGAAGACTAGAGGCACACAGAGAACTCAGGAAGCACAAGAGTGAGGCAGCAGAAGATACAAGGCAATAGAAGCCAAGAATATGCAGCCTCCATGAGTTAGAGGAAAAGCAAGATTAGTGGACAATCTAGAGGGGTGGAAAGGAAGCCCAAGAGGGAGGGGATGTATATATGCTTAGGGCCGATCCGTGTTGCTGTACAGCAGAAGCCAATACAGCATTGTAACGCAATTATCCTCTAATTTAAACCAATAACACGTTATCCACAGCCAAGAGGGTGGCTATTGGAGGTTTTTATTTCCCTTTAAAAACTTTTAATTGTAGTAAGATGCACATAATATGAAGCTTACCATAATGCCCATTTTTAGTGTACCCACAGTTGTATCAGAGCTTTCAGTTTCCTTAATTTCTTCATGAAACCCAAAACCTTCTGGAAGGAGGGAGTCTCTGTTTCTGAAAGACCCCAACCCAATGCACAGGGGGTGAGAGCAGAGGCTCAAAGACAGACCCGAGTGCAGATTCTAATTCTGTAACTTTCTATGAATGGGCCTTTGGGCAAGTTGTTAGACCCGATAAGCCTCGACATCTTCATCTGTATCATGGGCACAGAGCAGACAGGACAGCACAGTGACGGGGAAAGGCAGGTAGACAGATCGGCTCTGGCACAGACAGAAATGGGATGCTGGGCAACTTTCTTCTCTCCCTGAGCCTCAGTGATCTCACCTGTAAAGTGGGAATTTGGAGTGCCTCCCTCATAACTTTATATAAGGATCCAATGACATAACCCTTGCAGTATTCCTCATACTGTAAATTCTTTTAATAGATTGATCAGTTTTTTTAATTTATTTTTATTATTATTGAAGTATAGCTGATGTAGACTGACACTGTAAATTATTGATCATTGGGAGCTACTTCTTCACTGAACTCTCTCAGTTCAGTCAGTTCAGTTCAGTCGCTCAGTCGTGTCCGACTCTTTGCGACTCCATGAATCACAGCACGCCAGGCCTCCCTGTCCATCACCAACTCCTGGAGTTCACTCAAACTCATGTCCATCGAGTGGGTGATGCCATCCAGCCATCTCATTCTCTGTTGTCCCCTTCTCCTCCCACCCTCAATCCCTCCCAGCATCAGTCTTTTCCAGTGAGTCAACTCTAACTCTGGTTAAAACAGCCAGAGCTGAAATAGGAAATGTGTGTGGGTTTTAAAAAGTGTTTCTCTAGTGGGAAAGAATAAGGCAACGACTTAAATCTCTAGGCAGCAGGAAGAACTCTCCCTGCCACAGAAAACACCGTCTTCCACGTGTTTAAAAGCCGTCCTGGTACAAATCAAGGTCGGTCCTCCCACTGTTCCTCCCGTTCAACAGCAGTGGCTGAGGCCAAGTCCGGGATTTAGATGGAAGCTTCCGCCTGAGCTTGTCAGCAGGGACTCCTCCTGGCCCCAGATTTTGGAGCAATAAATAAGGCTCAGAGGCAATGACCTGGCAGGGCAGCCGTCTGGCAGAGCAGCAGGCCGGTGGGAACGAATGGGTTGCAGTGGGGGGGTCCCAGTCTGCATGTCTGCTCCTGCAGGAACAAACAGATACACACGGGCCATGAAAAGACTCTGCCGTGCTTAGTCCTTCTGCCTCCCCCACCAGCCCGGCCCACCCTACTCCGTCCCAGCAGCCTTTCCCCTAATTGTTCTTTCGAGGCCACTGACCCTTTGCAGCTCAATCCATAAACATGTCACTGGCCCATCACCCCATCACCCCGACATCGTGAGTTGGATGGCGCCTGACAGAGCCTGTCCTGTATCCACTGCCTCCTGGCCTCTCTGTAAAGTGAGGCTCTTTAGCAAATGTTTTTAACAAGGCTCTGGGACAGCCACGCCCAGTCAAGACCTAGCTTCACCTTGGACTGAAGGTCAGCCAGCACCTCTCTATACAATCACACGAGCTGTTAAAATATTTAAATAATTATCCTACTGGTGAGAGTTACTTGCCTGAGCTTCTAAGATCACCCCCTATCATTCTGGCTCCTCCTGCTTCTGTAGGCTGTGATGTGTGCTCAGTTATGTCCCACTCTTTGCAGCCCCACAGACTGTAACCCACCGGGCTCCTCTGCCCATGGAATTCTCCAGGCAAGAATACTGGAGTAGGTTGTCATTTCCTACTCCAGGGGATCTTCCCAACCCAGGAATTGAACCTGCGTCTCAGCATCTCCTGCATTGACAGGCAGATTCTTTACTATGAGTCCCACCTGGGAAGCCCACATCTGCTTCTAATTCTACGAATTACAAGGGAAAGTACCCAAACCTGGCACAGCCAGGAGTGTCCACCACTTCTCATTCTGATTGGATGCTTTCCTCTGTTTGTTCTTAAACGATAATCCTGTTGTTTAAGCCATCCAGTCTTTGGTATTTTGTTTTAGCAGCCTGAGCTGGCTAAGAGTCCCACCAATAGGCTTTGAGTAAAAATGTTACTTATCATTTCCCCATTTGTGTGTATAACTGCTGGTGTGAGGCCCCTTAACTCTGTTGTGGGAGTCAGGCAGCCACCATGAGACTGACTGTCATTGAAAATGTGACATGAGGGACTTCCCTGGTGGTCCCACCTTAGCCAGGCTCCGAGCTCCCAAGGCAGGAGGCACAGGTTTGATTCCTGGTCAGGGCACTAGATCCTGCATGCTTCAGCTAAGAGTTCAGATGCCACAGTTAAAGATCTCATACACTACAACTGAAGATTCTGCATGCTACAACAAAGATCCAAGATCCTGTGTGCCGCAGCTCAGTTCAGTCGCTAAGTCATATCTGACTCTTTGCAACCCCCATGGACTGCAGCATGCCAGGCTTCCCTGTCCATTACAAACTCCTAGGGCTTGCTCAAACTCATGTCCATCAAGTCAGTGATGCCATCCAACCATCTCATCCTCTGTTATCCCCTTCTCCTCCTGCCTTCAATCTTTCCTAGCATCAGGGTCTTTTCAAATGAGTCAGTTCTTCACATCAGGTGGCCAAAGTATTGGAGCTTCAACTTCAGCATCTGTCCTTCCAATGAACATTCAGGACTGATTTCCTTTAGGGTTGACTGGTTTGATATTCTTGCTGTCCAAGGAACTCTCAAGAGTATTCTCCACCACCACAGTTCTAAAGCATCAGTTCTTCAGAGCTCAGCCATCCATACATGCCTACTGGAAAAACTATAGCTTTGACTAGATGGACCTTTGTTGGCAAAGTAATGTCTGCTTTTTCATAGTGCCATAACTAAGTTCCTAACTTAGTGCCACAACTAAGGCCTGGCATACCCAAATAAATAAATGTAAATATTTAAAGAAGAAAATGTCACAGGAGCACAAAATAAACTTTTGTTGTTTTAAATAACTGAAATCAAGGGTTGTTTGTTCCAGGAGCTTAACTCAACTTGAAATCTCAGCATTTAGTGATGAAAACAACATATTAATATTTTATTTCTTGCATGATATATGATTTCGTTGTTGGGGGATTTGTTTTGTTTTGAAGGTTATTTTTTGGTGTTTTTCTTTGTGGGAGGTTACATTTACTCAGTTCTTACTACATGCCAGACACTGAGGTTTTTATACACGATCTCAGTAACCCTCTATGGGAAATCATTCCTCCTTTTATTCAGTCATTCAATAAATATTTATGGAGTGCCAACCAGGAGCAAGATGAAGAAGATAAACACAGTTGACCCTAACCTCATGGACTTTAGTCTGTGTAGGGTAGGGTGCTGAGGCAGATGTAATTAAGTAATCTAACAGAAGAGTAGAAACTCAAACAGCAATTGTGTCTCTGAGAGAATTCGTACTGCGAATGCGGATCACGAGGGAGTCTACTCTAGACCGAGGGTAGGAGTGCCGTGTTGGGGAAAGCTTCCCAGGATTTTCTCAAGATGAAGTAAGATGAGCCTAGGAAAACAACAACATTATTATTCCATTTTACTGTTGAGAAAACTAGTGCTTTCACAGGATGGCTTGTAAATGTCAGAACTAAGATTTAAACCGAGCTCTAACTCCAAAGTTAACCTTAACCACTGTAACCACTAACTGTACTATAGACATATCTTTGCATTCAGAATAAAATGAGTAGTCAGTATTTAAGAGAATTATTCAGATTTTCAACTTCGGTCTCAATATTCTAAGTAAAACTAGAATTTGGATCAGATTATGATGTTTCCCAAATCATCCAGCTGCATGAGTACAGAGACGTATTTTAAATGTTTAAGTAAATATACTTGGGGTGGAGTCAAGTATGCCATTTCCTAACTCACTTAGAAAATAAATAGAATTGAAGTTAAAAAGCTAAAGGCAGCATCAGCTAAACCAGCAATAAAAAGAGCAATTAGAAATCAATTTTTGAGTCACAATCAAAAAGCCCCACCCCATTCCCTGCCACATCTCTTCAAAACAGATGATAAGTTAATTCCTGGCTCTTTGCAATTCATATTGTCTGTTCTCCAAAGGAATTCTACAGCACAGCATATCAGTATGGTTAATTATATCATGCTTATAAAGCATTTTGTAAGTAAAAATTGCTGTTGAAGGAACAGGACAGTTGTTAGCAAAGATAAAGAGGCAGAAGTTGAAGGATGGAAGAAAACCAGGTATCAAGATTTCCCCCACTCTAACTTCAATCTTTCTAGACTCTGATTGAGCTAATATGCACTCTCATTTAATTCTCATCTGAAAACACACACACACAAAACTCAGTCTTCCTTTTGGGGAATTATCATCTGTCTATTATAATATGGTCATTGAGGGACTGTTATAAGCAAGACCTTTCCCCTTTGGAAAGCCCTTCTGGGGACGCTATCTTTCAACAATCTGGAGTATACGAGGAAGAGATCTGTGACCTAGGATGTGGCATTCTGAGCAGAGGGATGCAGTGACAAGATTCCATGGATGCCAATTCAGTCCAGTTTGTAGAAGACACTAAGTTGAGAATGATCACCAATTTCTTCTACCAGGATTGTCTCTCTTTAAATACTAGTTCTTCAGTCTTCCCATTGATAAACCTTTTAGTAAAGTTCCTTCTGTTGCTTGCAACCAAAGATTCCTCAATTGATAATCAGCTCTTTGCGTCAGGTGGCAAAAGTAGAAAATCCCAAATGCACCACCAGGAAACTAATAGAGCTCATCAATGAACTCGATAAAGATGCAGGATACAAAAAGAATACACAGAAATCTGTTGCATTTCTATCACAATCTCATTTGCCAATCACATAAAAAAGAATAAAATATCTAAGACTAAAGCTTCCTAAAGAGGCAAAAGATCTGTATGTCAAAAACTATAAGACACTGATGAAAGAAACTGAAGATGTCACAAACAGATGGAAAGCTATACCATGTTCTTGAATTGAAAGAATCAGTATTGTTAAAATGGCCATACTACTCAAGGCAATCCACAAAACTTATCAAATTATCAATGGCAATTTTCACAGAACTGAATTTAAATTTTTAAAAAAATTTTACAGGAACACTAAAGACCCCACATAGCTAAAACAATCTTGAGAAAGAAGAATGGATCTGGGGAAAGCACCGTCTTTGATTTCAGATTATACTACAAAGTTACAATAATCAAAGCAATATGTTATTGGCACAAAAACAGGCACATAAATCAATGGAACATGATCAAAAGTCTACAACCTACATTCTTATGTCAGTTAATCTATAACAAAGAAGGCAAGAATATGTAGAACATAAAAGACAGTCTCTTTAACATCTTGAAATAACCTATAATAGAAAATATGAAAAAGAATATATTTGCATATATGTGTATGTACATCTGTATTCATAAGTCATTTTGCTGCATATCTGAAATATTGTAAATCAACTATACTTCAATTAAAAATTTTAAAAGAGAGCGAAATGTTCATTCTATCACCTGATCATTCCACTTCCAAGAATCTATTCTAAGAAACAATGAATAACATCAATGTTCAAAGCAGCACTGCTTATGAAACTGAAAGTGAAAACCACTCTAAGTGTTAGGGATGTAAAAAAATGGTTAGTAATTATGCAAACTCTTTAATAAGTTGTTCTGAGAAAATTGGACAGCTACAATAATAATATGAATAATACATGAATAAAATTAGAAATTTGAATAATATGAATAAAATTAGAAATTCTCTAACACCATACACAAAAATAAGCTCAAATTGGCTTAAAGACCTAAATGTAAGACTGGATACTGTAAAACTTCTAGTGGAAAACATAAGGCCTTTTGGATCATGCAATGCCTTTTGGATCCATCTCCTAGATTAATGAAGACAAAAGCAAAAATAAACAAGTGGGACCTAATTAAACTTTAAAAATGTTGTATATCAAAGGAAACCATAAATAAAATGAAAAGACAACCTACAGAATGAGAAAAAGTATTTGCCAACAATGCAACCAATAAGGAATTAATCTTCAAAATACACAAACAGTTCATACAGCAAAATATTTTTTTAAATACCCAATCAAAAATGGACAGACCTAAATAGATATTTCTTCAAAGAAGACATAGAGATGGCCAATAGGCACATGAAAAGATGCTCAGTATTATGAATTGTTAGAGAAACATAAATCAAAACTGCAATGAGGTATCACCTCATAATGGTCAGAATGGCCATGATCAAAAAGTCTACAGATAATAAATGCTAGAGAGAGTGAGGAGAAAAAGGAACTCTCTTATGCAATGGTGGGAATGTAAATTGGTACAACCACTATGGAGAACAGTATGGAGGTTCTTTAAAAAACTGAAAATAGAGTTACTGTATGATCCAGCAATCCCACTCCTAGGCTATATTCAGAGAAAACTCTAATTAAAAAAGATACGTGCACCACAATGTTCACACAAGCACTATTTACAATAGCCAAGACACAGAAGCAAACTAAATGTCCAGCAGATGAATGGATAAACAGGATGTGGTGTACAAACACATGTCCAGCAGATGAATTGATAAACAGGATGTGGTGTACAAACTAAATGTCCAGCAGATGAATGGATAAACAGGATGTGGTGTACAAACACACACACACACACAGTGGAATACTACCCAGCCATAAAAAAGAATGAAATAATGCCATTTGTAGCAACATGGGTAGTACTAGAGATTAAGTGAAATAAATCAGACAGAAACAAATAGGGTATCACTTATATGTGGAATCTCAAAAAAATGATGTTTATGAACTTATTCACAAAACAGAAATAGACTCGCAGACATAGAAAATAAATGTATGATTGCCAAAGGGAAAAAGGTGGGGAGGGATAAATATGGAATTTGGGATTAACAGATACACTCTGCTATATAAAATAGATAACCAACAAGGATCTACTGTGTAGCACAGGGAACTATATTCAATATCTTGTAATGACCTATAATAGAAAATATTCTGAAAAATAATATATTTGCATATATGTGTGTGCACATCTGTATTCATAAGCCATTCTGCTGCACACCTGAAATATTGTAAATCAACTATACTTCAATTAAAAATTTTAAAAATTTTTAAAAGAGAGTGAAATGTTCACTCTTTCACCTGACCATTCCACTTCCAAGAATCTATTCTAAGAAACAATGGAAAACATCAATGTTCAAAGCAGCATTGCTTAAGAAACTGGACATGAAAGCCACTCTAAGTGTTAGGGATATAAGAAAATGGTTAGTAATTATGCAAACTCTTAAGGACACTTTATTCTGTATATTGTGCTAATCCCATTTTTGGTGACCAAGAGAATGTATCTCATAGATCTCTGGCTAAAGGGAGAGTAGCTGACCAGGAACGCAAGTGCTACCACTGGAAAGCTATCACTATATTTGAATGGTGGCCATGATCCCACAGGGTGCTTCCAATTAATGTCTGAGAGCAGCAGGATATCAAGACAAGTTATCCTGGTAGACTTGAGACTCCTCTGACAGCCAACATTGTCTCAAGATCTCCCTGATGGCTTGTGAATTTTCCTAAGCTGCATGATGGTCTAGAATACTTCCACCGAACCTCCCGATCCTCTCCTTCAAGCAGGGTCAGACTTGCACTGTGACCTGGTGGCTCCTCCAGCCTTCTCATTTCACATGCTAGCAAGGTAAGGCTCAAAATCCTTCAAGCTAGGCCTCAATATTATGTGAACCAACACTTCCAGATGTACAAGTGGGAGTTAGAAAAGGCAGAAGAACCAGAGATCAAACTGCCAACATACACTGAATCATAGAAAAAGCAACAGAATTCCAGAAAAACATGTACTTCTGCTTCACTGACGACACTAAAGCCTTTGACTGTGTGGATCATAACAAACTGTTGAAAATTCTTAAACAGGTAGGAATACCAGATCACCTTATCTGCCTCCTGAGAAACCTGTATGCAGGTCAAGAAGCAACAGTTAGAACCAGACATGAATAAATGGACTGGTTCAAAATTGGAAAGCAGTACGTCGAGGCTATATATTGTCACTCTGCTTATTTAACTTAAATGCAGGATACATTGTGCGAAATGCTGGGCTGGATGAAGCTGAAGCTAGAATCTTGAAAAACTATGGAGAGAGTTTCACAACATTGTACAAGAGGTGGTGACCAAAACCATCCTCAAGAAAAAGAAATGCAAGAAGACAAAGTGGTCGTCTGAGGAGGCCTTACAAATAGCTGAGAAAAGAAGTAAAAGGCAAAGGAGAAAGGAAAGATATTCCCAGTTGAATGCAGAGTTCCAGAGAATAGCAAAGATAGTTAAGAAACCCTTCTTAAGTGAACAATACAAAGAAATAGAGGAAAACAGTAGACTGGGAAAGACTAGAGGTCTCGTTAAGAAAATTGGGGATAACAAGGGAAATTTTCATGAAATGAAAGGCACAATAAAGGACAAAAATGGCAAGGACCAACAGAAGCAGAAGAGATTAAGAAAAGGTGGCCAGAATTTGCAAAATGACTGTACAAAAAAACTCTTAATGACCCAGATAACCATGATGCTGTGGTCACTCACCTAGAGTCAGACATGCTGGAGTGTGAAATCAAGTGGAAACCACTTGGAAACCACTGTGCAAACAAAGGTAGAGGAGGTGATAGAATTCCAGCTGAGCTATTTAAAATCCTAAAAGATGATGCTGTTGCAGTGCTGCACTCATTATGCCAGCAAATTTGAAAAACTCAGCAGTGGCCACAGGACTGAAAAAGATCAGTTGATCAGTTTTCATTCCAACACCAAAGAAACACAATGCAGAAGAATGTTCAAACTACCGTACAGTTGCAGTCATTTCACATACCAGCAACATTATGTTCAAAATTCTTCAAGTTAGACTTAAGTAGTACATGAACCAAGAACTTCCAGATGTACAAGCTGGACTTAGAAAAGGCAGAGGAACCAAAGATTAAACTGCCAACACTTGCTGGATCATAGAAAAAGCAATGGAATTTTTTAAAAATCTACTTAAATCGATTTCTGTTTTGCTGACTATGTTAATGCCTTTGACTGTGTGGATCACAACAAATTGTGAAATATTCTTAAAGAGATGGAAATACCAGACCACCTTATCTGCCTCCTGAGAAACCTATATGCTGGAAAAGAAGCAACAGTTAGAACTGAACATAGAACAATAGACTGGTTCAAAATTGGGAAAGGAGTACATCAAGGCTGTATATTTTCACCCTGCTTACTTAACTTATATACAGAGTACATCATGAGAAATGCCAGGCTGGATAAATCACAAGCTGGAATCAAGATTGCTGGGAGAAATATCAGCAGCCTCAGATATGCAGATGATACCACTTTAATGGCAGAAGGTGAAGAGTAATTAAAGAGCCTCTTGTTGAAGGTGAAAGAGGAGAGTGAAAAAGCTGGCTTAAAACTCAATATTCATAAAATGAAGATCATGGCATCCGGTCCTATCACTTCAAGGCAAATAGATGGGGAAAATGTTGAAACAGTGTCAGGTTTCATTTTCTTGGACTCCAAAATCAATGCAGATGGTGACTGTAGCCATTAAATTAAAAGACGCTCATTGGAAGAATAGTTATGACAAACCTAGACAGTGTATTAAAAAGCAGAGACATCGTTTCTCGGCCTTTTGGCTAAGATCAAGTATAAAAAGCAGAGACATCACTTTGCCGACAAAGGTCCATATAGTCAAAGCTATGGTTTCTTTCAATAGTCTAGTACAGATGTGAGGGTTGGACCATAAAGATGACTGAATGCCAAAGAATTGATGCTTTCGAACTGTGGCGCTGGAGAAGACTCTTGAGAGTCCCTTGGACAGCAAAGAGATCAAACCAGTCCATCCTAAAGGAAATCAGTCCTGAATATTCATTGGAAGGACTGATGCTGAAGCTCCAATATTTTGGCCACCTGATATGAAGAGCTGACTCATTGGAAAAGACCCTGATGCTGGGAAAGATTGAAGGCAGGAGGAGAAGGGGATGACAGAGAATGAGATCGCTAGATGGCATCGCCGACTCTATAGACATGAGTCTGAACAAGTTCTGGGAGATAGTGAAGGACAGAGAAGCTTGGTGTGCTGCAGTCCAGGGGGGTCACAAATAGTCGGATATGACAGAGCAACTGACAAAGACTTCTCTAGCTCCCTCACATTTTCCTTTCACAAGCATGTCTCCTAATAAAATCCTTAATCCTTTCTTGGTATCTACTTCTCAGAAAGCAGGAATTAACTGGAACTAACTCACTGGAACCAACACAGGTGACGGCAGATGTGGACTGAGAAAGCAGCCAGGAAGATGGGGATTTGAGACTAACTCACCCACTGCAGGGCAAGGTGAAGAAGATGGTCTCCCGGTTGGTAGGTGAATATGGATAGTCTCTGTCACAAGGTGATGGCCAAACTACTAAAAATTTCACTAACAGTGACCTGGGAAAATGTCCCCGTGAAAGGAAATGCTATAGCGAGGATGACTGAGGATAAGCTGGTTGGATGGCATCACCGCCTCAATGGACGGGAGTTTAAGCAGACTCTGGAAGTTGGTGATGGACAGGGAAGCCTGGAGTGCTGCAGTCCATGGGATTGCAAAGAATCAGACACGACTGAGCGACTGAACTGAACCAAGTCATGTAAGTGGTTTAAAACCAGGGCGCCAGCATTGCAGAGCTGGTTGGTTACTACCAAATTGTATTGATGTCCTACAGAAGACTATGGAGAGATTGGAGGCTGTTAACAAAGAATTAACGGCAAAGTATGAGAGACCCAGAGAGATTTTATTTTCTATAAAGGAAGAGCAGACACAGCTCAATAGCAGGCTGATAACTTACTTGTTAGAACTCACAGAACTCAGAGACATTTGTGTGCTTAGCCAAGGTAGGTGTGTTATGCAAATGTTAGGGCCCTGGTTGGGAAAAGTGGGATCCTGAAACATGGGATAGAGATATCTCGTTGTAGACCAACCAGGATATGAAGGACATGGATTCTGCAAACCACCCCCTGGAGTCTCTGGGTTTGCACAGGTGGCCCACTCTTCCCCAGTAAGAGCTCCACTGTGCTGGAAGATTCTGCAGAAGTTCTACCTGAGAAGGCAACAGGTGCTCCCCCTTGGGAGCAGCCCTCTGATCCTTTCATGGATGCCAGGCCAGTAAGTAGGCCTAAATCCTAGGATAAGCTGGCTGGTGATGTGCTGGGCTTGGTAGTAGGAGAGAGAATACATTCCTAATGAACTGAAAGAATTATCCAGCATGTACCTCCATGCTGCTTGCCCCAGGTTGCCCCCAGACAATGTTTGTGCCTGCTAGGGTTGCTGAAACAGTCCTGTTTCCTGGGCGGCCCTGGACTCCTGTGGTCAATAAGAATACAGAAATAGATGTGAAAATAAGAGAAATAGATGTGAGTTCAATTTTTTATAAATTATAGCGTACACTTACAGGCACACACAAAAAGGGAGAGGAATCCAAGAGAAATGAGTGCCTATCCACCAAAAGATACTTTCAAGAATGTTTGGGCTTTATTCATAAAACATAAAAACTGGAAACAACTCAAATGTTTATCAGTGGATGAATAGACTGTGGTGTGGGATACAGCATAAGAGCAGGATAACAATAACAAAGGAAATGGATGCATGCGTGCCCAGTGCTTCAGTCGTGTCTGACTCTTTGTGACCCCATAGACTGTAGCCCGCCAGGATCCTCTGTCCACGGGATTCTCCAGGCAAGAATATTGGAATGAGTTGCCACGCCCTCCTCCAGGGAATCTTCCTGACCCAGGGATGAAGCCCACATGTCTTATGTCTCCTGCATTGCAGGCAGATTCTTTACCACTGAGCCACCGGGAAGCCCAACAGAGTATAGCTACATGCTATAACAAGACAGATGAATCTCATGAATACCGCGTTGAATAAAAGAAGTGATACCGACAAGGGATATTCCATATGAGTCCATATATATTAAGTTCAAAATCATGGGGACTACTGCAAGAAGGACAAAACTAAGGGTACCCTGGGAGACAGAGAGGTGAACATTGATTGAAAAGGGAATTGAGGGTGTGTGGAGTGTTGTGGGAAACATTGCTTTTCTTGATCAAGGTGGAGGATACCTTATTGGATAAGTAAAAAATTCATTATAATTTGGACACTTAAAATTTGTATACTTTATCATACGATTGCTATGATTCAATAAAATGTTTCAAATACAATAAAAAGATGAGAGAGTACACCAAAATGTTAACACTGGCTATCTCTGTTTGATGGAATTATGAAGAATTTTTAATCCCTTCATTGTAAGTTTCTGCATTTCTTCAATTTTCCCTGAAGAGTGTATTTGTCAAAAAGCAAAAACAGGAGTTATTCTTAAGGAGGGAAATATATCAGGTAGTGATGTGCAAACTTCACACTGATGTCAGACGTGGGGCACTTTACATGCAAAGCTGGTATCATGAATTGTCTGGGAGACAGAAAACACTACACCTTGTCCTGATTTTGCCCAATTCATCACAATCCTAAAGCAATAACCGCATTGACAGTATAGTTAAGTAACTCTATCTATGGTAATGTTCTCTAGAAATTAAAACTTGAGTCTGTAATTTGGAACCCCAAAGCCATGGTACTTCAAGTATTTAGGCCCACTGCACATTGTTCCTTAAAAAGTACCAACAATACCTCAAATCAAGCTACAATTATAGACCTGTAAATGTAAAGCCATTATTATGTCTAGGCAAATACCTCAATTCCACTTGCATTTTAATAGTTGTTTTCCAATATTGAAGTTGCTGATGTTTTTGTTGCCTCTTAATGACTATTCTTAGCAAACAAATTTTGTGCCTTACAATTAGTGATTTTCTTCCTAATTATGGCTTTTTTCAATTTTCACGTGAGATGACAAAAAATTTATGTTTTACCCATGAACTAGCTTATTACTTAATGAAAATTTGTCTAATAGCAGCCTTTTAGATACCCTGTCAAAATCAAAAGCAGTATTCAAAGAAGAGAGAGGTTGCTTTCATATTAACATTCAAAATTAATTTCCGGGTAGGGGCTGGGAGTGAGACGTAGGAGGCATAATTTCTTCCAAAAAGATTAAAATAGATATTCTTACTTGGAGTGCATGGAGTTTAAAAGTGTCAAATATTTCTCTCTCCTTCCCTCCCTCTGTGTGTGTCTCTCTCCCTCTTCCCCTCCCCCTCCCTCTTTTGGGCCTTTTTCTTTGCCTATGATACACAGATATATACACCCAACCTTTGGGATTCAAACTGCAGAATGGGAAAGGATTACTCTCCTGTGTTAGAGTCTGGTAATTTCAATGTTGCTATGTGATCAACTGTCAAAGTACCTAATTTTCCACCTAGGCTTAGATTATTTCATTTCACTTCCAGCCCCCACCCTCCACCCAGATGCATTTGGCACATCAAATGCTTTCGCTAGCCAGGACGCTCTGTCCTAGGATAAATATCCTACCTGTTCTTTGGGTTTTGAACCATAAATACAGCATGCTGGGAGTGGAACAGAATCTAATATTGTCCCCTAAACAAGCAGCCCTATTCTCTCTGGCAGATGCAGTCTGGTTCACTTGGCTGGGTTTGTTAATAATATGGAGGAGAAGCAAACTTTATCAAAAAGTAGTGACTCATTTTTCTCATCGAATAAAATCCATAAAAGATTGAGGCACGACCCAAACAATTTACATCTTAAATATTCATGCCCTAGTCTCAGCCCTGAAATGACATTTAAATTGTGTCTGGGGAATTTGTTGTGAGCTAACTGCCATGGCCCACTTCGGAGGGCTTCAAAGACTGGGAGAGAGAGGGAAATATTGAGACCCGTTTTCCATTTCAGAGATTTACGAGGGAGCAAATGAAATTCGCTTCTGCTCTCAGACCTGGCCCCCTGGGAAAGGAAACACTGTCCGAATCAAGTAAATAAGGTCCTTTGTGTCAGCAAAGGCTGTGGTGGATGAAATTAATGTTCAAGTGATCCTGGAATTTCTCAGATAGGTTGTTTAAAGCAAAGTTTCTCGGCTTCAGAACTGTTGATAGTTGGGGCTGGATAACTTTATTGTGGGGGCTATTTGTGCATTGTAGGATGTTTAGCAGTATCCCTACAGGCCAGTAGCATCCACCAAGATGTGACAACCAAAAACGTCTGCAGACATTGCAGAATGTTCCAGGGGATGGGGAAGTGGTGAGAGGAAGGAAGATCAGATCTCCCTTGGTCAAGAACCAGTGTCTTAAAGACAAAGAAGTTATTTGTCCCTGCTTTATCCTAAACTTGGGGAGATAATTTTTCTTATTGACTTTTTCCTCCTTCCAGCATTTTTAAAATTGAGCTATAACTGACATGTACATTATGTAGGTTTAAGCTGTGCAACATGTATAGACATGTTGATACCTTTATATATTGCAATATCATGTCACATAGTTGGTATTTCCTTTTGTGGTGAGAACAACTAAGATCTACTCTCTTAGCAACTTTGAAGTCTATAATGCAATTTTGTTGATTATAACCACTGTGCTTTACATTAGATCTTCAGGCATTATGTATCCACTAAACATCCAAACTTAGTTGTAAGTTCATACCCTTAAACAACATCTCCTCAATTCCCACAGCGACACCCCAACCCCTGGTAACCACAATTCTATTGTCTGTCTATGAATTTGTTATTTTCGGATTCTGCATATAAGGGAGATCATAAGGTATTTATTTTTCTCTGTCTGATTTATCTCCCTGAGCATAATGCCCTCTACGTCCATGCATATTGTCACAAATGGTACAATTAGTTGACCCACTATTTGCCAACCACTTATTGATTACCTACCATGTGCCAAACTTCGCTGAAGGCACTTGGGATACAACAGTGCAGAATACAGAAAAAAACAATTTTTCCTTCACAGAGTTTGCATTTTTGCAGTGGATAAACCCACCATAGAAAGTAAGTAAATCTGTGACGTGTTAGACGACAAAAGAAAGGGAAGGTAGAACGGGAGAGAAGGACCTAGAGTGCGAAGAATTCGGGGCAGGTCACAATGTGGAAAGAGCAACGTTTGAGCAGAGAATTGAAGGAGGTGAGTGAGTGAAGAGAAAAGGCAAAGGGATGTGTGACAGTCAGAGGGAACCATCAACCCGAAGATCCTGAGGTGGGAGGGGAGCGGGAGAGTGTGTGGAGCAGAGTGGGGAGAGAACAACAGGAGATGCTGTCAGGAAGATGGGAGACAGATCCTGGGAGGCCTCACGGCGGTTATAAGGACCTGGGCTCCCACAGAGGTCAAATGAGGAGGTTGTGGAGCAAATAAATGGCATGATCTCACATTTGAACAGTCACTGCCCGCTGTGCTGGGAGTAGACTGAATAGGAACAAGTTCGAAACAAGAAAATCAGTTAGGAGGTTTTTGCAGTAATCCAAGTGAAAGGTGATAGTGGCCAGGGGCAATGGAGGTGGAGAAGTGCTGAACTATAGATATGTACTTAACTGCAGATATACACTGAAGGAAGAGCGAACAGGGTTTCCTGCAGGGTTGGGCATGGGATGCAAAGGAAAAAGACATTTGACCTCATCGTTTGCAAGGATGGAGCCGACACTGACTAACATGAGGAAGGCTAGAACAGATTTGAGAGGGAGAAAGATCAGAAGTTTGGTTTTGAATATGTTGAATTCGAGTCATCTATTGGAGAGAAGTCCAAACTAGAGAAATAAGTTAGAGTTGTCACTATAAATATGATACCCAAAGCCATGAGGCTTGATGAGATCATCAAGGCAAAGAATACAAAGAACGGAAAAGGACTAAGAAATGAGTTCACTACACTCCAACAGTAAGAGTTTGGGAACCAGCCAAGGGTTCTGAGAAAGTGCAGTAAATAGAGTAAGAGGAAACCAGGGGAGTATATAACCTGGAGGTCAGGAGAGAAGGGTGAGATCAACTATGTCAAGTAAGGCTGCTGGGTCAAACAACCACTGGTTTTCACAGCGTGAAGGTCAACATGGAGGTCATTGCTGACCTTCACAAAAGCATTTTTAGTGTAGTGCTGGAGGCTGTAGCAAATTGGAGCAAGATTCTTTTAATGAAAGGGAAAGAAGTGAAACTAGGCAGTATATAAAGATCTTTTGAGTTTCAATGCAAAGGAAAGGAAAGAAATGAAGAGGTATCTGGCAAAGTGGGGTCAAGAAAAAGGAACATTTTTTTTGATTTTAGAACAGCTTTAAATTTACAGAATCATTATGAAAATAGTGTGAGTTCACAGTTACCCCATACCCAGTTTCCCTATTATTAGTATCTTACTTGTATTTTAGTATTTTTGTTTGTATTTTAGTATTTGTCACAATTTGTGGACCAATATTGATACATTATTATTAACAAAATCCATTTATTCGGATTTCCTCAATTTTCCCCTAATACCCTTTCTCTAATCCAGTATCCCATCCAGGACACTGCATGACCTTTAGTAGTAATGTTCCTTAGGCTCCTCAGTTGGACAGTTTCTCAGACTTCCCCTGTTTCTGACGACCTTGACAGTTTTGAGGATTATTATTATTAGTTGGATATATTGTAGACTGTCCCTCCATTTGGATTCGCCTGATACTTTTCTCATGTCAGATGGAGATAATGTATTTGGAGGAGGAAGAACACAGAGGTAAAGTGCCATCCTCATCACATCATATTTACATCTTACCCCTATACCCCCATCATTATGAAGAACTCTTCCTTCTTTCTTTCTTTGATATTTTTCACTGCCACTTCAAGATGCTCCAGGCTTATCTTGTATATTTCCTGACCAAGCCCTACAATCAGTATCTCTAAGTGGCCTGGTTCAAAGGAGTGTTTTTTAAGATGGAAGAAAGAATAGTGTGTTTACAAATGATGAAAATTATTCAGAAAAGAGAAAAAAATAATGATGTAGGAGGATGGGCACATGTGGGAAGTCAGGGTTGGTGAATGCCAATGCCAGGACGTGGGAGACGAGGTTGTAGGTCAGTGATCAGCTCACATCTGGTTGATTCATTTTTACCAATGAAATAAAAAACATGATCAGCAGATGAGAATGGGGAGCAGATGGGGTTTGAGAAGAAAGAAGAGGTATTAAAAAATTGTTTATAAAAGTGATAGATATTATGGAAAACAGCATGGATATTTCCCAAAATGGTTACAAATAGAACTACCATATGACCCTAAAATCCCACTGCTGGGTGTTTAGGCCAAAGAAATTGAAATTGGTATCTTGAAAGATATTAGCATTCCTATATTCCTTGCAGCAAGGAACCAAGATGTGGAAACAGCCTAAACAGTCGTCAGTGGATGAGTGGATAAAGAAAATGTAGTATATATCTGACCTTCCCAACTGGCACTAGTGGTAAAGCATCTGTCTACCAATGCAGGAGATGGAACAGATATGGTTTCAATCCCTGGGTTGGGAAGGTTCCCTGGAGTATGAAGTGGCAGCCCACTCTAGTACTCTTGCCTGGAAAATTCCACTGACAGAGGAGCCTGGTGGGCTACAGTCCATGGGGCTGCAAAGAGTCAGACATGACAGAGTGAGCACACGGTGTATACATACAATGAAATATTATTCAGCCTTCAAAAAAGAAGGAAACCCGTGATGAACTATAACAACGATGAACCTTGAGGACACCGTGCTGAGTGGAAGTGACAGTCACTCAGTCATATCCGACTCTTTGCAATGCCATGGACTATACAGTCCATGGAATTCTCCAGGCCAGAATACTGGAGTGGGTAGCCTTTCCCTTCTCCAGGGGATCTTCCCAACCCAGGGATCGAACCCAGGTCTCCCACATTGCAGGCAGATTATTTACCAGCTGAGCCACAAGGGAAACCCAGTGAAATAAGTCAATCATAAAAGAACATGTGTGTACCCCATGGCTGATTTATGCTGATATATGGCAAAAGCCATCACATATTATAAAGTAATTATTCTCCAATTAAAATAGATTAATTAATTTAAAAAGAACAAATACTGCACAATTCAACTCACATGAGGCATGTAAACTAGTCAAACTCATGGAGTCAGAAATTAAAATGGTTGCTAGGGACTGGAAGTGGGGAATTTGCAGGGCAGGGGCAGAGCTTTTTCCTTTTGGAGAAATCAGTCACAGTCACAAGAATTGTGATGAGGACCAAATAAGAAGAAAGCTGATCACCAAAGAATTGATGCTTTTGAACTGTGGTGTTGGAGAAGACTCTTGAGAGTCCCTTGTGCTACAGGGAGATCCAACCAGTCCATTCTAAAGGAGATCAGTCCTGGGTGTTCATTGGGAGGACTGATGCTGAAGCTGAAACTGCAATACTTTGGCCACCTCATGCGACGAGTTGACTCACTGGAAAAGACTCTCATGCTGGGGAAGGTTGGGGGCGGGAGGAGAAGGGGACGACGGAGAATGAGATGGCTGGACGGCATCACCGACTCTGTGGACATGAGTTTGAGTGAACTCCAGGAGTTGGTGATGGACAGGGAGGCCTGGCGTGCTGTGATTCATGGGGTCGTGGAGAGTCGGACACGACTGAGCGACTGAACTGAACTGAACTTAACTGAAGATGATGTTAGATGCTGGTAAGATGCTTGGAATAGTGGTTCTTTATGTGTGGTACCTGGACTGCGAGCCTCAAAAGCACTCAAAAATGTGAAAAAGGCTATCCTCAGGTCCTTCCCTAGACAACTACTCTGGGAATGGAGCCCAGTAATTTGTGTTTTAACAAGCCCTTGAACTAATTTTGATGCATGCTAAAATTTTAGTATCATTAGAACAATACTACTGATTACAGTAAACAGAATGACATCATTTTAATTATCATTATCATCATTATGTTTGTTGTGAAATAGCTCTCCAAAGCAGGAGAATTTTTTATTATTTTTCTGGTGAGGCAATAATATATAACATTTATTAATTAATAATATATTTCTAGGCAATAATCTAAGTACTTTACATGCATTCAGTTCAGTTCGGTTCAGTCGCTCAGTTGTGTCCGACTCTTTGCGACCCCATGAATCACAGCACACCAGGCCTCCCTGTCCATCACCAAATCCCGGAGTTCACTCAAACTCACCTCCATCAAGTTGGTGATGCCATCCAGCCATCTCATTCTCTGTCATCCCCTTCTCTTCCTGCCCCAAATCACCCCCAGCATCAGAGTCTTTTCCAGTGAGTCAACTCGTCGCATGAGGTAGCCAAAGTATTGGAGTTTCAGCTTCAGCAGCAGTCCTTCCAATGAACACCCAGGACTGATCTCCTTTAGAATGGACTGGTTGGATCTCCCTGTAGTACAAGGGACTCTCAAGAGTCTTCTCCAGCACCACCGTTCAAAAGCATCAATTCTTCGGCGATCAGCCTTCTTCACAGTCCAACTCTCACATCCATACATGACCACGGGAAAAACCATAGCCTTGACTAGACGGACCTTGGTTGGCAAAATAATGTCTCTGCTTTTTAATATATTATCAAGGTTGGTCATAACTTTCCTTCCAAGGAGTAAGCGTCTTTTAATTTCATGGCTGCAATCAGCATCTGCAGTGATTTTGGAGCCCCAAAAAAATAAAGTCTGACACTGTTTCCACTGTTTTTCCATCTATTTCCCATGAAGTGATGGGACCAGATGCCATGATCTTTGTTTTCTGAATGTTGAGCTTCAAGCCAACCTTTTCACTCTCCTCTTTCACTTTCATCAAGAGGCTTTTGAGTTCCTCTTCACGTTCTGCCATAAGGGTAGTGTCATCAGCATATCTGAGGTTATTGATATTTCTCCCAGCAATCTTGATTCCAGCTTGTGCTTCTTCCAGCCCAGCGTTCCTCATGATGTACTCTGCATATAAATTAAATAAGCAAGGTGACAATATACAGCCTTGACTCACTCCTTTTCTTATTTGGAACCAGTCTGTTGTTCCATGTACAGTTCTGACTGTTGCTTCCTGACCTGCATACAGGTTTCTCAAGAGGCAGGTCAGGTGGTCTGGTATTCCCATCTCTTGAAGAATTCTCCACAGTTTACTGTGATCCACACAAGTCAAAGGCTTTGGCATAGTCAATGAAGCAGAAATAGAATAAACTAATTTTTTCAATAAAGGAATAATTTATCCAAAAAAATATATTTTCATTTACAAATACATATATAAAGTGGACATACTCATTCTTGAGAGCATTAAAAAAGTAGTTGGCATTAAAATTTTGAAAGGAAAATGATACAGTTAATGACATTGGTGAAATTCAGATTCTTGATCAAATAGTCATCTTGGTATGGGAATCACAAATAGATTCAGCTTTGTCTTATGTCTACATTGCTTCCATTTCCATTCATTTTACCAGTTTTACTTGAGTTATGTTTTTATTTCTTTTTGACAAGTTCAAGTTATTTTGAAAAGTTAAGTCTTTCCCCTTCCATGAAGCTTCCTTCTTTTTTAACAGTGGACTCTACCTCACTGAAAAATAATAAAAATAAGGCCTTTAATAAATCAGCCAGTTAGTTGATGGCAGGGTAACTTTACAGTTTCTTATCTGGATCACAAAATCACAGGACTTTCTAAAGAAGAAGAGTAACCATTCAAATTTAATACACATGAAAAGCTGCCAACCACTTCAGTTAATTAAAGGAATAAAATACGAACAACACAAGCCATTTTTTACTTAACAAAGATGAAATACCAAAATACTGTTGGTGTATGAGTGTATTTATAGAAAATATTTCCTTGGTTAGCAATTAGGCATTAAAATTAAAATTTTAAAATTCCTATTAACATTTCTTGTCAGAGTGATTTCAGTTCTAGAATTTTAGAAAGTCATAGAATTTTAGAGCTGAAAGGGAATTTATTAGAAATATCCAGACCAACGCCATCATTTCCAAATGACACTGAGGCAGAGAGAGCTACCCGAGACCATACACACAGACACTAGTAAATTCCTTTCATCTCTCCCAAGATTTCCTCTAGAATTTGGTCCAGGATCTTCTAGCTGTGAATTTAAAATCTCCTATCTTCAGGAAAAAAACAAGGTTTTTCTAATGCCTAAAGTTTTATGTAACATGTTAACCAACTTACTTCATTATCCGAGAACCATTGAAGGAAATGTTTTGAATAACAGTATAATGCCAAATTTGAACCTATCTTATTTAAAACCTATTACTTGTCTTTATCACTTAAAAAAATTCATTGAAATACAGAGCAAACACTTTAAAACACACCTGCTACCATGATGTTCCCTAAAATATGAAATTTCTGAAATACAGAAACCTTATCTTGATTTCCATCTTCATACCAAGGACAGCGCCTACCACCCAGGAACTACTCAATGAATTCAATCATTGAGGAGGTAAGAATTCAAAGTATCATGAAAAAAATTCTTAGAAGATACTCCATATATGAAAAGTATTAGTGAAAAGAATGGAATGTAAGACACTAAAATCCACCTTAAAGTTAATGTCAGGTTGCTCTAAACCCTGGGCTCTGGAGATTTAAGCCTGGCTCAGGACATCTGCTCAGAACACATACTCACAAACTCACTCCAAGAACTCAAGCAGCTTTTCCTCCCTGTGGGGGTGTTCTTAGGCTCAGCCCACCTTCCCAATAAATCCCATGTCACAGCTGAAGCTCTTAAGAAATTTCTTGTCCTCAGGTTTAAAAAAAAATAGCTTTTATCAAAGAAAATCCATTCTCTTTGTGTGGGAAGGGCCTTGTTGTCACCTAGGCATGAGGAGAAGAAAATGGAATTAGATGTATTGTTTAAACATTCCATTCTCTGGCTCCCTTCTAAAGCCAGAAAAGAACTCAGTCTCTGTTTCTAAAAGATCATAAGAGCATAAATGATCGCAGCTCAACATGCTGTTCATAAAGGCATAATCATCGACTCTTTATTTCTTACCCACAGAACCTCTCTTCATTATGATACCCCTATGGGCAGAAATCTATCTCAGCCTCATCCACCCTACAAACACCATCTAAGAGAAGTTAATTAGGCAGTAGGCTGTATGGTGGCAGTTCCCTAAGACTGAGTCCGAGATCTGCTTCTTCCTAGCTATGTGATCTTTGGCAAATCACTTCACTTCTCTGTTTTCACCTAGCAGCAAAATGAGGATAATACAAGTACCTATGTCATAGTACCACAATGTGTCTTAAATGAGATACTGTGTGCAAATGCTCAATAACCTTTTCATTTGTTTTTGTCGTTGTTGCTTGTTGGTTTGTTTTTGGCCACCCTAGGCAGCATGCATGATCTTTGTTCCCCAGCCAGGAATCAAACCTGTGCCCCCTGCAGTGGAAGCGTGGAGCCCCAACCACTAGACCAGCAGGGTATTCCCAGTAAGTTGTCATTTGTATTGCTAACTACTCCAGAAAGGGCCTTCTGTCCTCACTGCCATTGGAACATCTCCACACTGACACATTTATCACATTTTCTGTGTTACAGTGAGGACCATCCTCCCCCTAGAAACTTACTAACTCCACAGTTACAAGCCTTGAAAAACCTTTTCTCTAAACACTCCAAATAACAATAATAATGTCAGCTAATATTTACTAAGGGCCTACTCTGTATGTAGCATCTGCCAAGCATGTTATATGTGCTACCTTAAGTACTTATATAATCTCACAATGTAGATTTCATTGTGAAATTCATTTTCTAAAAGTGAAAACTGAACCTTGGAGAATGAAGGGGCATTCCCAAGATCACCCAGATAATAAGTGATGAGGCTATGATTCATATTCAGCTAGTCTGTATCCAGAGTTTCATTCAGTGCTCTGAAATGTTCTCTCCCCTTTCAGAAATCCTTAGGTAGCCCACCTGGGTTTCACTGTCCTCTAACTTTCCATGTGACTTAACATTAAATCTTGAATTAGACTCCCCAGTCCTTGACATCAGGGTCATCCTCCTATCCTTGGGTCCAGCAGAACACCTAATCTGATGCCTATACCTAGTGAGTCGTTGCTAGTTGAATATCTCCCTCATTCCAACAGTCATCATATAGAGCAACTACGATTGTTTCAAATGACCTCCTCTCCTAACACTCTCCCTCTCACTCGCTCTGGTTGAGGCTCACTGCCCTCCTTGTTCTTCCTTAAATACACCAGGCACACATCCACTTTGAGAAATTTGCATTTGCTGGTTTTGTTTCCTGGAATGTTCTTCCCACAAATATCCATGGGGCTTACTCTCTTGCCTCTTCTAGACTTGGCTCAAAGTTCCCTTCTCCAGGACTTTCCTCGACTCCTTGTTTAAAATTAAAACCTCCTCATTTCCTCAAGTTATTTAAAATGGAATTACCATATGATCCAGAATCCCCACTTCTGGGTATATATCCAAAGGAAATGAAACTATTATCTTCTTTAAAATGCTTATTGGAGTATAGTTGATTCACAGTGCTGTGTTAGTTTCAGGTGGACAGCAAAGTGAATAAGTTTTATATATATATATATATATACTAAATGCATGCTCCATCATTTCAGTCATGTCCAACTCTTTGCAACCCCATGGACTGTAACCCACCAGGCTCCTCTGTCCATGGGATTGTCCTGGCAAGAATACTGGAGCAGGTTGCCATTTCCTCCTCCAGGGATACACACACACACATATGTAATATATATATATATTTATATATCTCCACTCCCCACTCTTTTTTAGATTCTTTTCCCATTTGACCATTACAGAGTATTGAGTAGAATTACCTGTGCTATACAGTAGGTCCTTATTAGTTATGCATTTTATATATAGTAGTGTGTATATGTCAATCCCAATCTCCTAATGAAACCATTATCTTGAAGACATATCTATATTTCCATGTTCATTGCAGCACTATTCACAACAGCCAAGGTATAGCAACAACCCAGGTATTTGTTGATGGATGAGTGGATAAAGAAAAAATGGCATATACTTACAGTGAAGTATTATTCAGTTTCTAAAAAGAAGGAAATTTGGCCATTTGCAGCAATATGAATGAATCTGAAAGGCATTATGCTAAGTGAAAAAAGCCAGACAGAGAAAGAAAATACTGCATGGTTTCACTTACATGTGGAATCTAAACAAATAAGTCAAACTCACAGAAACAGAAAGCAAGAGGTGGGGAAAATAAGGAAAGGTTAGTGAAATGGTACGACCTTTTGGTTATAAAGTCTGAGAATCCAGTGAAACAGGGTGACTGTAGTTGACAACACTGTATTACATAACTGAAATTTGCTAAGAATAGGACTTAAAGGCTTTTATTTTTTTAAAGAGAGGGGATAAATATGTGAGGTGATGGATGGTGTTAATTAACTCAGTGGCAGAATCCTTTTTCACAAAGTATACATACATCAAATCATGCTGTAAATTTCAAATATTTTACAATTTGTCAATTATATTCTAAATTTTTAAAAATTAAATTGTAACCTCCTTCACTCCATCTCTGCTTCCTCTATCTCACTGCCTTGCTTAATTTTCTCCATGGAACTGATGACCTTCCAATACACTGTACATTTTCCTTTTTTGTTTTGTTGAACACCTCTTTCTCCCCACTAGAATATAAACTAGTTAAAAAAAAAAAAAAAGACTGGGACCCAAACCCTAGTGCTCTTTCTATGACATCGTATTAAATTCCTATTTCTGATATCCTCAGAACAGAGACTTCTGCCAGTTCTGTTGGCTGCTCTCTCCGAAGCATTCAGAATATGACTTGCAATATAATAGGTGTTTTAAAATATCTTTTAATTATCCCCACTTCCTCCTTGGCCTTGCCTCCTCCCACAGTAGAAACTCCGCAAAAAAAAAGAGCTTCACTTCCACTTGCTGGGTCTTACAAGCCGCCTAAGGAGTAGCTGTTTTTTCCCTCCAGTCCAGAAGTTACTGAGAAGTCCATCTTCCCCACTGGGCAAACTCAGGCTTTCAGCTGTGCATATAGGCCAGGATAAAGTCTAATAAGGCAGTTGAGGCCAAGTGGCCTTCACCAAGGAGGATAAAAATCAGTGGAAAAACCAGCCAGGCTCAACCTGAATTACACAATTTGTTACTGCAAAGTATGAGTCTGTTTCTCCAAAGGAAACACAGTCTGAAAAATGAGCAGCCCTGTGGTCCCAGGAGCATTATCCCAACAGGAATAAGTCCCATTCAGCAGTGAACTCTCCCTGCTTCACCACCTGTTGAACAGGACAAAAGACCAAAGCCTGCAGACCACACCGCACTGTACCTTGCACTCAGGCTTTCTAAGTTGAGAGCAGTGTGCTATATATCTTTTCCTGTCAACTATTAAAGTGCCTTTCATTTGCAGCGTGGTGCCTATTTCACCTCAGAGTTGTCTAAGGCTTTAGAAACCTCTCCTCGCCATCAGTGTCTCCAAGGTTCATGGAGGGTGAACACAGTCTAACTCAAGGGACATCTTTATCTTCATGAGAAAAGAGACTGCCATCCAGTGACCTACTCCAGGTACCCTCCTTCACTCTCCATCCTGGCGGAATCAGGGTGCAGAGTCCCATCTGGTGCGAAAGAAGGAGAGGTGGGAGTCCCAACACTGCCTTTTTCACTTCATCATTAGACCTTTGGCAAGCCAGTTAACCTCTCTGGACCTCAGTTTCACTGAGCACTTATTATTATGCTAAAAAGAAGGAAGTAATGTCAGTTGAAGGCAGAGCCAGAATTCAAACCCAGTTCTCTAAGCCTGTGACCTTAACTCCTAACTTGGATCACCTCCCTCATCCGTCTTGATAATCCAGTTCTCTCCCTCTAAAATTGTAGTTTCTCTTCTCTCAAACAAGGAATCTTTTCTTTCAAGTTATGTGGATGGTTTTGACAAAACAACACATTTGTTTCTTTGATATCATCTGAAATAATCACAGTCGCTACTGTGCATCGTGCTTCCAATAAAAAAGGCAAGTGTAAACATTATGTCTTTCCAAGACTCAATTTACACAAATTACATATGAGATGAAGCAGGCCGAAGAAAGGCGTCGTGTCTGGAGAAGAGAAAGACGGTGAAAGCGGCAGGAAACAGCCCAAGCACAGACCAGAGAGCTTTAAAATGTGATGTAGCAGGAAGGGGGTGGAGAGTTGTAGGCTGTGAAACATTCTCCTCTTTTACAATGTCGCTATTTTCTGGTTTAATTAGAATCAGATAGTGTGCAATATAATCATCACCTGATAACATAATTCCGTCAAACATGGAAGAGTAATATTCAAGTGACTGAAGCATGAACATAATTCACCTCAAGCAAGAGAGAGAAATTGTATTAGCAAAATGCCGCCAGATTCACTAATTAATTTGCTATATTATGCATGACAGGAAACAGCACAGAAAAGAAAAGCCTGATTTTTCTGAGTTAAGGAGGTAGCAACGGACGTACTTCCCCATAAATTATTTCTGCAATGGGTTCATTATTTGATCAAGAATTGGCTAAAAGGGGATTTCACAGGGTAGAACGAGAACACAGTGATGAGCTGGTGGAGTTGGTGTACTTATCCAGTTAGCAAATGTCAAAATCACTCTGCTTTACCACTAGCTATCTTCATTTATAGATTTCTTTCTCCACTGAAGCACTCATCTGTATCCTGTTTCAGTACAAACCTAAGAAATGGGCAAATTAGCAGGTGTGTCCCTTGGCTGATTCATCAGTACAGGTTGATAGCATTCAGCTCTCCTGCATTTTTGTCTCCCATTAATTGCTGGATTTCTAAAGAAGGCAAACAAAATAATATCAAATTTTTACTGTCTCACCTTGAAGGGATAGACACTCACAAGGATGAAATCTTAAGTACATCCTTCAACCTATATATTGATAACAATTCATTGTCATCAATTAATTGAGATCAATAGTGCACGCCTTCAAATTATTTATGTACAACCTTCCCACATAGTGATTAAGATTTTCAACTCTGGATTCAGATAAACCTGGGCTCGAATCTTGGCCCTTCGCCACTGCACAATCTTGGTCAGGTCACTTGACAGTCTCTCTAAGCTTCAGTTTTCTCATCTGTACTCTAGAGCTGTAACAATTACATCTACCACTTTGAGATAATACTCCCCAAGACAGTTGAACCTGTCACCTTGCCATTCTGCCATATGGCCGCTTCTGTTGCTTTTGGAGCCCAGACAACAGTGTAGTGAGTGGGACACTGCTGGCCTCTGCGGAAGACCCCACTGTCCAGAATGTAGCAGGCCTTCTTTTGTTCGCTACAGCTCAGCAGAGACCATTCTGAGAATTTTCAGAAGATTTGAATGTGATGGAAAGAAAGCACAATACAAAGAATAAACCAGCAAGTTCTATTTTAATCCAGCCACATCAATAATTATATTAAATGTAAATGGTCTAAGTATTCACCTTAAGGGAAAGAAATTGACAGGCTGGATTTAAAATAGCAAGACCCTGCTCTACGCTATTTACAAGGAATTCACTTTAAATATAAACACTTAGATAAGCTAAAAATGAAAAAATGTATACCATGCAAACACTATTCAAACTATATATTTTTCCATCTTTTTAAAAACGTATTTACTTTTTAATTGACGGATAACTGCTTTACAGAATTTTGCTGTTTTCTGTCAAACCTCAACATGAATCAGCCATAGGTGTACATATATCCCCTCCCTTTTGAACCTCCCTCCCATCTCCCTTCCCATCTCACCCCTCTAGGTTCATGCAGAGCCTGTTTGAGTTTCCTGAGACATACAGCAAATTCCCATTGACTATCTATTTATGTATATATGATGAACAGAACAGCTTCAAAACACATGAGGCAAAACCACTCAAACTGAAAGGAGAAATCGACAAATCCACAAGTTCATCTGGAGACTTTAGTTTTTCTCCCAGTAACTGAAGAACAAAAGGTTTCCCTGGTGGCCCAGTGGTAAAGAATCCACCTGCCAGTGCAGGAGATGGGGGTTCGATCCCTGGGTCAGGAATATCTCCTGGAGAAGGAAATGACAACCCACTCCAGTACTCTTGCCTGGGAAATTCCCTGGACAGAGGAGCCTGGAGGGCTATAGTCTATGGGGTCACAAAGAGTTGGACATAACTTAGCAACTAAACAACAGTAACAAAACAATTGATAGAACAAGAAGAAAATCAGTAAAGATATGTGAAACTATCAACCAAGTTGGCCTAATTGACACAGAATTTTCTACTCAACAACAACAGAATACACATTTTTTTCAAGTTCACATGAATCATTTAACAATATATTCTGGACCATAAAACTAACTTTATCAAGTTGAAATGATACTAAGTACATTCTTTCAGTATGGTGGAATTAAATTAGAAATCCATAACATAAATCCATCTGAAATTTCTCCAAATACTTGGAAATTAAACAACACCATTCCAAATAACCCAGGGATCCAAAGAAAATGTGTAATGGAAATTGGGAAATATATCAAATTTTATTTTTTTAAAAAAGCTGACACATCAAAATGTATGTTGTTGCTGTTGTTCAGTTGCTAAATCTATCAGATATAATCCATTGAATCTATTTGTCACTTCCAAGGTAGAATCATAAGGGATTTGATTTAGGTCATACCTGAATTGCCCAGTGGTTTTCCCTACTTTCTTCAGTTTAAGTCTGAATTTGGCAATAAGAAGCTCACGATCTGAGTCACAGTCAGCTCCACGTCTTGTTTTTGCTGACTGTAAAGAGCTTGTCCATCTTTGGCTGCAAAGAATACAGTCAATCTGAAGCCTAGGGTGTGGGCGGAGAAGCGGGGCTCAGTGGCTCCAAGCTGGAGACTGAGTCGGGAGGGGAAGTGGCCACAGGAATGGCAGCCTGGCCTGGATGTGGGAACCTAGGCAAGGAAAAAAGAGTGTCCACTCAGAAGGGTGGCCTGGCCAGAGCAGCCAGAGTCTAAATAAGGTATGGAGAGCCGAGGAGGGTGAGGAGGGCATCGCGAGTGGAAAGAGGCTGAGCAGCAATAGCTACACAAATGGGGACTGATCAGGTAAGTATAGTTATACTTGGGAGATTAGGTGGACGTGTGCTCATCTTCTCCTGCAAAAATACCAAAATTGCAAGTAGCTGCTGAACAACTATCAACAGGATAATGTTGGAACCCACACACACCAAAAAAAATATCCCACATCCAAAGACAAAGGAGAAGCAGCAATGAGACAGTAGAAGGAGTGCAATCACATTAAAATGTGTGAAACATAGATAATAACGTTTAGAGGGAAATCTATACCATTAAATGGGCTTCCCAGGTGGAACAGTGGTATTGAATCCACTTACCAATGCAGGAGATGCAGGTTCAAGTCCTAGGTCAGGAAGATCCCCTAGAGTAGGAAATCACAACCCATTCCAGTATCCTTACCTGGGAAATTCCATGGAAAGAGGAGCTTGGTGGGCAATAGTCCAAGGGGTTGTAAAGAGTCAGATACTATTGAGCAACTAAGCATGCATGCACTATACTTGTCAGAAAATAAGAAAAGTTTCAAATCATGGCTTAAGCTAGCACCTTAAGAAGCTAGAAAAAAAAAAGGGGGGGTGGGGAGGAAATAAATTAGACCAAATACAAGCAGAAAGAAGGAAAAAACAAAGATGAATGCAGAACAATAAAATTGAAAACAGGAAAGCAGTAGGGAAGAATCAATGGAACCAAAAGTGATTCTTCTAGAAAATCAATTTTAATAAACCCTAGCCATACTGATGGGAGAAGGCAATGGCAACCCACTCCAGTGCTCTCGCCTGGAAAATCCCATAGACGGAGGAGCCTGGTAGGCTGCAGTCCATGGGGTCGCTAAGAGTCGAGCATGACTGAGAGACTTCACTTTCTCTTTTCACTTTCATGCATTGGAAAAGGAAATGGCAACCCACTCCAGTGTTCTTGCCTGGAGAATCCCAGGGATGGGGGAGCCTAGTGGGCTGCCGTCCATGGGGTCGCACAGAGTCGGACACGACTGAAGTGACTTAGCAGCAGCAGCAGCCATACTGATCACTGTGGATGCTGATTGCAGCCATGAAATTTAAAGACGCTTACTCCTTGGAAGGAAAGTTATGACCAACCTAGATAGTATATTAAAAAACAGAGACATTACTTTGCCAACAAAGGTCCATCTAGTCAAGGTTATGGTTTTTCCAGTGGTCATGTATGGATGTGAGAGTTGGACTGTGAAGAAAGTTGATTGCTGAAGAATTGATGCTTTTGAACTGTGGTGCTGGAGAAGACTCTTGAGAGTCCCTTGGACTGCAAGGAGATCCAACCAGTCCATTCTAAAGGAGATCAGTCCTGGGTGTTCATTGGAAGGACTGATGCTAAAGCTGAAACTCCAATACTTTGGCCACCTCATGCGACGAGTTGACTCACTGGAAAAGACTCTGATGCTGGGAGGGATTGGGGGCAGGAGGAGAAGGGGACGACAGAGAATGAGATGGCTGGATGGCATCACCGACTCGATGGACATGAGTCTGAGTGAACTCCGGGAGTTGGTGATGGACAGGGAGGCCTGGCGTGCTGTGATTCATGGGGTCGCAAAGAGTCGGACACGACTGAGCGGCTGAACTGAACTGAGCCATACTGATCAAGAAGAAAAAAAGAGAGTAGACATAATTTATCAATATCAAGAATTAAAGGACTCCCTTGGTGGCCCAGTGGATAAGAATCCTCCTGCCAGTGCAGGGGACATGGGTTCAACCCCTGGTCAGGATGATTCCACAAGCCAAGGAGAAACTAAATCCAGGTGCCACAACTATTGAGCCCACAGTCTAGACCCTATGAGCCGCAACTACTGAAGCCCATGAGCCTAGAGCTCGTGCTGTACAACAAGAAAAGCCCCCGTGATGAAAAACCTGAGTGCTGCAAGGAAGAGTAGCCCTCTCTCAGAACAACTAGAGAAAGCCTGTGCACAACAGCAAAGACCCAGAACATACATAAAATAAAATAAAAACACTGGATTCTCTTTAAAAAATGAAAGAAATAAAGAAATTCCATGTCCAAGTATCGGAAAACCCAATGTGATTAAGATGGCAGTTCTCTCCAAATTGGTCTGTAGACTCAACGTCATTCCTATCAAAATCCTGGGTGCTGTTTCCCAAAAGATGTTACTAAAATATGTATATAAAAGCAAAGGACCTAGAGTCTCCAAGTAATTTTGAAAAAGAACCATGTTAGATGACTTGCATGTTTCAATTTCAAAACTTATATGAATATTTACAAGAACATTAAAAGACATGAAACAGAAAAAAATATGCACAAGATCTATATGCTTAAAACTACAAACACTAATGAAAGAAATCAATGATAACCTGAAAAAATAGAAATACACACTTGGTTCATGGGCTGAGAGACTCACTGTTAAGTTGCCAATTCTTCCCAGGTATAAATTCAGTGCAATTTCAATCAAACTCCCAGTAGGATTTTTTTGGTATAAATGAACACCTGATTCTACAATTTATATAAAAAAGCATAAGAATAGCAAAAACAACTCTTAAAAAGATGAACAACATTGGAGATCTCACATTATCTGATTTCAAGACTTACTATAAAGCTACAATAATTCAAGAGGGTGTGGTATTATTTATAAAATAAACACGTAGTTCAATAGAACTGAATAGGGAACCCAGAGACAGATCTATGCAAATATGGTTAAATTGTTTTTCATAAAGGTGCAAGAGCAATTCAGTGGTACTGAAATAATTGCACATTTATATGCAAAATAAGAAACCTTGATCCCGATGCTGCATTATCTGCAATAATTCACTCAAAATGGATCATGGAATTAAATAGAAGATCATAGACTTAAATATAAAACCTAAAACATCTGAAGGAAAACATGGCAGAAAATCTCAATAGTGTTGAGTTAAGCAAAGATATTTAATATGATACCGAAAGCATAAAAGAACTGACTCATTGGAAAAGACTTTGATTCTGGGAAAGATCGAAGGCGGGAGGAGAAGGGGACGACAGAGGGTGAGATGGTTGGATGGCATCACCGACTCAAAGGACATGAGTTTGAGCAAGCTCCGGGAGTTGGTGATGGACAGGGAGGCCTGGCGTGCTGCAGTCCATGGGGTTGCAAAGAGTCAGACACGACTGAGTGACTGAACTGACTGAAAAGTATAATCCAAGAAAGAAAAAAAGACACATTTGACATGACCAAAAATTAAAATGTCTCTCCAATAGCCAATGCTAAGAGAATGAAACTGCAAGTCACAAACTGGGGCATGCAAAATACATATCTGATATCTGTACTTATCCAGAATATATAAAAAACACTTAAAACTCAGTAATAAACAAGCAACTCAATAAAATATGGGCAAAAGATAGGAGCAGACCTTCCACCAATGAGAATATGTGAATGACAAATTAGAACCCCCAAAGAAGATCAACATCATTAGCCATTAACTAAAACCACCGTGATATACTGCTACCCACTCTATTAGAAAGGCCGTTTTTGTTTTTTTTTTAACTGACAGTACCATATGTTGGCAAGGATGTGAAGCAATTAGATAGAGCACTTGTACATCAAGCGGAATGCAAAATGGTACAGACACTTTGGAAAGTATTCTGGAAGTTTCTTGTAGATTTGAGCACTTACTTACCATATGATTCAGCAACCCCACTCCTAGGATTTAGTAAATGAAATAAAAATGTATGTTTACACAAAATCCTGTATGTAAATATTCTGGCAACTTTTTCATAGTCATTCAAAGTGGGAAACAATCTAAACATCCTGCAGCTGGTGAATGGATAGACTGTGCTATGTATACAATGAACTCAGTAATGAAAAGGAATGAACTATTGACACATATGCCAGCTTTATGCATCTAACATGCTAAGTGAAAGAAGGCCACAATTCCATTAAAATGATGTTCTTGAAAAGACAAAACTATAGAGACAGAAAACAGATCGGTGGTTGCTAGAGGCAGGGGGTAGAAGGACGGCTGACTACAGAGACACAGGAGATGATTTTGGGGGGTGATTAAAATCACCTTGATTGAGGTGGCGATACGTATGTTTGTCAAAATTCACAAAAGAAAAAAGTCATAGGACCAACACTTTTTGATTTCAAAACTTACTACCATTTATAATAGGACCAAAAGACATGAAATGTTACAAATCTTTTAAAAGTTGGGTTTTACTCTATGTGAATTATATTTTAATAAAAAAGAGTGAATTTTCCTGTTTGTAAACTATACCTCAGCCTTCCCTGGTGGCTCAGCGGTAAAGAACACACCTGCCAATGCAGAAGATGTGGGTTCGATCCCTGGTTTGGGAAGATCCCCTAGAGTAGGAAATGACAACCCACTCTAGTATTCTTGCCTGGGAAATCCCATAGACAGAGGAGCCTGGCAGACTACAGTCCATGGGATCACAAAGAGTCAGACATAACTTATCAACTAAACAACATCAAACTACGTCTCAATATTTTTTAAACGTGATGTCTATTTCTCATCTTATTGAGGGCAAGAGGAGAAGAGGGTGACAGAGAATGAGATGGCATCAGTAGACATGAGTTTGAGCAAATTCCGGAGATAGTGAAGGACAGGGAAATGGTGCAAATCCATGGGGTCTCAAAGAGTCGGGCACAACTTAGCGACTAAACAACAACGAAGTATCTAGAACCATGTCTGGCCCATAATAGAAGCTTAATAAATATGTATTCAGGCATTGTCATTAAACTGACTGTCTTTGCTGCGACTGCTGTTTTTGTCAGCTCAGCACTTACAACACCCCCCAGCCCCACCCCGGTTATGGTGCCACCTCCCTGGCCTCAACAATCTGGCCTCCCATCGTGAGCGTGTGACAAAGATTTGGCCAGTTAGCGACTTTTCTTGGACTTTTTTCCCCAACTGAAACTAGTGATAAAAGGAGCTCTTTTCCTGCCTGGCCATAAACAAGGTGCCAGATCAGCTTGAAGCAATACCTTCTTCCAGCAGAGAAGCTGGTCCAGAGCCTGAAACAGACATGAAGGGGAGAAGCAGAAACAAGAGAGAAAGGATGTGAGTCCCTGGACTCTGTTGTCCTGAGACCAAAGCCACTCCTGCCTTTTCCTAGGTTTGGTTACAAGAATCAGTCAATATTACCCCTGTTTAAATAAAAAGAGTTTCTATCACCTACTACCAAGGATTCTGAAAACCCATAGTAACAGTAACAATGAAGCCAACATTGATTAACTGCCTGCCCTCTGACAGCCACATTTTACCCACCTACCACATTCAGCCCTCCCCCAAAATCTGTGAGTTAGGCACTCTTTTTATCCAAATTTTATAGAGGAGCAAACTGAGGAAGCTCAGAGATGAAGTCATTCATCCAAGGTCTCACAGTAATTGCAGGAGTATAGTGAGTATCCATATGGCATCGGCACCATTGATTTTTCTATCCTTTAAACTATTTAAGAGGGAAACTCTAAAGTCTAAAACAAGGAGTCTAAACCAGTCAATCCTAAAGGCAATCAACCCTGAATATTCACTGGATAGACTGATGCTGAAGCTGAAGTTCCAAAACTTTGGTCACCTGATGCGAGAGCAGACTCATTGGAAAAGACCCTGATGCTGGGAAAGATTGAAGTCAGGAGGGGAAGGGGGTGATAGAGAATGAGATAGTTGGATAGCATCACCCAGTCAATGGACATGAGTTTGAGCAAACTCCAGAAGATGGTGAAGGACAGGGAGGCCAGGCATGCTGCAGTTCATGGGGTTGCAAAGAGTCGGACACAACTTAGCAATTGAACAACAACTGATTTACAGCCGTGGTCTTCAGTGTAGCTGCACATTAGAATCACCTGGAACACAAAACAATTCCATTGACCAGGCCACATCTCGAGACCAGCTAAATCAAAATCTCTCTGTTAGAACCCAAATGTCAATAAATTTTCAGAGCTCCTCAGTGATTGCAACACATGGCCCAGGTTGAGACCCCTGTCTCAAGGTTTAGATTTGTCTTTCTCACCAAAGGCGCCCCTTCATCCCCTGCCCTGCACTGCAATAAAAAGAGAAATATGCTTGCTCTTCCACAGAATGAGTCAGAATCTATAAATTCAGATTTCCAGAAATTCTATAATTAGATTAGGATCTCAGTTAAAAATATTTTCAAGGGAGAAAAATAAGACTTCTATGCAGGGACTTTTAGGAAAAAACATATAGAGTATCAACATATAGCTGATTTTTATCGTATTGTTTACTTGGGCCTCAAAGGGAGGTCATTAGAACAGTAAAACCCTAAACATTACTAAGTTTCCAGTGATGCAGGGCTTTTGCCAATACAGCCATCAAAACAGGAAAGATGAAGGAATAATATTATCTGAGCCTCAGTGACACCATAATTATTCCACATTTGGGTTTTAACTCCTGAATCCTGCTTCTTACATAATAGCAATAATAATAACATGTGTCACCCCGACAGAGGGGCTTTCTGCCATATTTTCATCCCATTTTCAGGGACTGTCTAAAAGGACAAAGCCTTTTTCTTTGGGGTAGACTTGCAGACAGATAAAACTTGGGATCTGTCACTGTGTTTATCCATCAGTCTATCAGCGGGCCGTAAGGAACTAATTCATCACTCCCTTATTCTTCCCTTCTCCTGCAAGGAGAGTTGCTACTGCTGTTCTCAATTTGGCCTTGTAGACAGAAATAAAGCTGTCCCTTTCTCAGTAATGAGTTTTATTATATTCTCTTGATGAAGCTGAGCTATGTGGGATTCTGGCCCCTGGGACAGAAAGCATTAGTCTGTATCTGCTGGAAGGATTTGGATTCATCCTGCCAAGTAGTCATGACCTTACACTATCCTTCCAGCTTTAGGACTCCAGCCCCTGTAGAGGAGATAGCCCCACACCCATAAAGATAATTTTTTTCATAATGTTAAATCTGTACTCTCTGGTGGATGGGATGTATAGTTAGAAGCCAGATGGCATGGGAGTTAAAAAGATGAGACCTGGACCCAGGCAAGCTTGGGTTCTGTACTAGTTTTCTCTGGCTGCCATAATAAAATACCACAACCCTCATGGCTTAAACAAGAGAAATTCATTTTTTTCCTCATAGTTCTGGAAGGCAAGGAGTCCAAGATCAAGGTGCTGGAAAAATTCAGTTTCTGGTGAGACTTCTTCTCCTTGCTTACAGAGCGATACCTTCTCTCTGTATCCTCACATGGTAAGGAAAGAGAGAGATCTCCAATGTCTCTTTTCCTGTAAGGACACCAGTCCTATCAGACTAGGTACCCACCCTTCAGACCTCATTTAACCACCTAGTCAGAGCTATGGTTTTTCCAGTAGTCATGTACAGTCATGTACAGCTGGAAATAAAAAAAGCTGAGCACCAAAGAATTGATGTCTTCAAACTGGTGCTGGAGAAGACTCTTGAGAGTCCCTTGGACAGCAAGAAGATCAAAACAGTCAATCCTAAAGGAAATGAGTCTTGAATATTCATTGAAGGACTGATGCTGAAGCTGAAGCTCCAATATTTGGGCCACCTGATGTGAAGTGCCAACTCATTGGAAAAGATCCTGATGCTGGGAAAGATTGAGGGCAGGAGGAGAAGGGGAGGACAGAGGATGAGATGGTTGAATGGCATCACTGACTCAGTGGACATGAGTTTGAGCAAAGTCCAGGAGATGGTGAAGGCCAGGGAAGCCTGGCATCCTGCAGTCCATGGGGTCGCAAAGATTCGGACAGGACTGAGTGACTGAACAACAACTACCTTAATTACCTCTCTGGCTCCAAACACAGCTGAGTCACACTGAGCATTAGGGTATTAACACATGAATTGGGGAAGAGTGGGAGGACACAGTTCTGTTTATAACAAGTTCCATCCCAGCTCCAACTGACTCTGTGACTCTGGGAGAGTGAATCAACCTCTCTGGGCATCATGTTCCTCATCCTGTCAAGTGGAGATAAGAGTACTAATTTGTAATGTGGCTTTCATGATTGAATGAGGTGATGCTTGTAAAGGGATTAGCACAGCACTTCTCACATAGTAAGCATTTTTTTTAATTAGCATTTTTATTTAGCTTGGCAACTGAACTTCAAGCAACAATCAACTTAGTGAAGCAATGACATGAATTTGGATATATTTTGAGGGCCCCGTGTTTCCTCACAGCCCCTGGTCCCATCACAGAACTCCCAAGGATTCAACCTTTCTTCTCCAGGCTGAAACTAAAGTCAGGATCTGCTCCATCTGTTCTCCATGGTCAGAGCTCGTATTTTCACCGGGTATCATGGCCTTTGGAGTCAGTGAAACGTGAGTTCACATGCAAACTCTGCCACTCGTTAGCTTTGTGGCATGACGCAAGGCTCAGGTTGCCATAACAAAACACCACAGACTGGGAGACATCTGTTTCTCATGGTTCTGGAGACTGGGAAGTCCAAGATCAAGATCAGCCCACTTAGTTCCTGGGGAGACTCCCTCCTAGTTTTCAGACAGCTGCCTTCTCTCTTGGAAAGGAAATGGCAACCCACTCCAGTACCCTTGCCTAGAGAATTCCATGGACAGAGGAGCCTGGTGGGCTGCTGTCCATGGGGTCACACAGAGTCAGACATGACTGAAGCGACTTAGCAGCAGCAGCAGCAGCTTCTCTCTATGTCCTCAGATGGTAAACAGAGAGAGAGAGAGCTCTGGCCTCTTCATCTTCTTATAAGGACACTAATCCCATCAGGGGGGCCCCACCCTCATGACCTCACTTAAACCAGATCATCTCCCAATGGCTCTACCTCCAAACACCATGGGGGTTGAGGCTTCAACATATGACACAGGGACATGAACATTCAGTGCATAACTCCGAGCCTGTCTTCATCAAAATTTCTTCCATTGCAAGTAACAAGAAAACCGAGAGCAAAACTAGATTAGGTACAGAAGTGATTTTGTTGATTCACAAATAGATAAGTCCTGAGACATTCTGGCTTGAGGCATGTCAGGACTCAGATGATAACAACCAGGACCATTCTCCCAATTCTTTATGTTGGCTTTATCCTCCAGTAGACCAAGATGCCCCATCTCCTCTGTGCTCACATTCTGCAACCCGAGCCACTCAAGCCAAGAAACATAACAGCAAGTTCTCTAAGCCTCCAACTAAAATCCCACATCAGCTCTCACTGGTCTCACACATCCACTCCTGAACCAATCACAGGGGCCAAAGGGGTAGGACATTCAGACTGGCCAGTTCTCAGGCACAAGGAGCCAAGAGAGGGTCAGTTCTACTTGAGCTGAGGACTAAGAGCAAATGAGGGGGTAAATGCTGGATAAGAAGAGACAGCAGAGGACCACTGCACAGCCCCAATCTCCTAGTCTACTGCTGCTGCCAAGTCACTTCAGTCGTGTCCGACTCTGTGTGACCCCACAGACGGAAGCCCACCAGGCTTCCCCATCCCTGGGATTCTCCAGGCAAGAACACTGGAGTGGGTTGCCATTTCCTTCTCCAATGTGTGAAAGTGAAAAGTGAAAGAGAAGTCGCTCAGTCATGTCCGACCCTTAGCGACCCCATGGACTGCAGCCTACCAGGCTCTTCCATCCATGGGAAAAATATACCAAACTCTCAGGATTTCTGAGAACAGAATTAAATTTGTGTTACTATAATATTGCATAACACTAACAGCACAAGTGCTACTAAATATTTACAGTATGCATGTACACATACACACACACCTGAATTCCAATATTCTAATTTCATAAGGCCCTGCCCTTGCTTTCCCCTTCTGTGGCAATCATACATCTCCTATGTAAACCACACTACAAATGATCAGTAGAAAGCATTGTTCAGGCATACCAGCCCTCCTGAAGCAAGATGTTAATTAATGAGACCCTAGCAGAGATGAGTAACTCTTCCAAATAGACATCTCCAAATTCGTCCCAGAGGAAGAGACCAATGCGCCCTAAATGCTTTGGATGTGGAAGCCACCAAGGTCTCAGGAATTCCCCTCTGAAATGCAGATGGAATAGGAAGGGCTTTATCTTAAACACCAGCTAATAGGTACTGAGCTGTCACTTAGCACAGCAGCAGGGATTATCTGAAATGGGGCTTGATAGGGACTCTGGAGGGAGAAAGGAAAGAAAGGCATATCACGTAACAGCAGAGAGAGGAGAAGGTGCCTAATTTCTGCTTTCAGTTTTTCCTGGGGCACAGTTTTCACACACTTCTCTTTCAAATCTAGGTTGATGAACCATTTAAAAGAATAATAGCAGCTACAGTTTAGAAAGCATTCCCTCTCTCCATGCTAGGCACTCAGGAGCAAGACTTTATTTAACCCCAGATCACACTGTGCCTTCCTGTGTGGCCTTGGGCATCTTACAGCAGCTCGATGAGACCCCCTTGTTCTCAGCCAAAACATCTAACAATAATAAGGGGGTAATGTGAATTGTTTACCATATACCAAGCATTTTAAACATGTATTAACTCATTTAAGCTTCATAATATCTATATGAAGTACAATCATTATTTCTATTTTATGAATGAAATTACTAAGATTCAGAAAGGTTAACTAACTTGCCCAAGGTCACACTGTCTCCACTTTTTCCCTATTTGCCATGAAGTGGACTGCAGGGAGATCAAACCAGTCAATCCTAAAGGAAATCAACCCTGAATATTCATTGGAAGGACTGACGCTGAAGCTGAAGCTCCAATACCTTGGTCACCTGATGAGAAGAGCTGACTCACTGGAAAAGACCCTGATGCTGGGAAAGATTGAGGGCATGAGGAGAAGGGGGTGACAGAGAATGAGGTGGTTTGATGGCATCACCAGTGTAATGGACATGAGTTTGAACAAACTCTGGGATATGGTGAAGGACAGGAAAGCTTGTCATGCTGCAGTCCATGGGGTCACAGAAAGTCAGACACGACTTAGTGAATGAACAAGAACACCAAGGCCACACAGACAGGAACTGACAGAGCCTAAATTTGAACCCAAGCAAAGTCCATGCTCTTGGCCCCTATATTGCCTCCTAACTCTGAGTTCAGCAAGCAGGAAACTTTCAAACACATCAGCTGTCATTGCTATTTCTCTGTGTTAAGAGGAAGATATTAATAGTTCAGTTCAGTTCAGTCACTCAGTCGTGTCCGACTCTTTGAGACCCCATGAATCACAGCACGCCAGGCCTCCCTGTCCATCACCAACTCCCGGAGTTCACTCAGACTCATATCCATCGAGTCAGTGATGCCATCCAGCCATCTCATTCTCTGTCGTCCCCTTCTCCTCCTGCCCCCAATCCCTCCCAGCATCAGAGTCTTTTACAGCGAGTCAACTCATCACATGAGGTGGCCAAAGTATTGCAGTTTCAGCTTTAGCATCAGTCCTTCCAATGAACACCCAGGATTGATCTCCTTTAGAATGGACTGGTTGGATCTCCTTGCAGTCCAAGGGACTCTCAAGAGTCTTCTCCAACACCACAGTTCAAAAGCATCAATTCTTCGGCGATCAGCTTTCTTCAGAGTCCAACTCTCACATCCATACATGACCATGGGAAAAACCATAGCCTTGACTAGACAGACCTTTGTTGGCAAAGTAATGTCTCTGCTTTTTAATATGCTGTCTAGGTTGGTCATAACTTTCCTTCCAAGGAGTAAGCGTCTTTTAATTTCATGGCTGCAGTCAGCATCCGCAATGATTTTGGAGCCCAAAGAAATAAAGTCTGACACTGTTTCCCCATCTATTTCCCATGAAGTGATGGGACCAGATGCCATGACCTTTGTTTTCTGAATGTTGAGCTTCAAGCCAACCTTTTCACTCTCCTCTTTCACTTTCATCAAGAGGCTTTTGAGTTCCTCTTCACTTTATGCCATAAGGGTGGTGTCATCTGCATATCTGAGGTTATTGATATTTCTCCCAGCAATCTTGATTCCAGCTTGTGCTTCTTCCAGCCCAGCGTTCCTCATGATATTAATAGTGTACCCATGCTAAGTCACACAGTCGTGTCTGACTCTTTGCAACCTCACAGACCGTAGCCCACTAGGCTCCTCTGTCCATGGGATTCTCCAGGCAAGAATACTGGAGTTTGTGGCCATTTCCTCCTCCAGTGGGTCTTCCCAACTCAGGGATCAAATCTGCATCTCCTGTATCTCCTGCATTGGCAGGTGGGTTTTTTTACCACTAGCACCACCAGCATATTTTTATCATCATTATCATTATTAGAAGATTCAACAAAGACATTTTCATTTTGGAAAATAAAAATAACAAAATGAACGATCTTGTGTTATTTACATCTGTATCACCTACAGGTATTTAAAAGCAAGTTAATAGACACTTACCCAAACACACTCAGAGAAGAATTAATATTCATTGAAAAGATATTTGGAAGACCACAGAAATGAAGGGATGATAGAAATATACAGATTTGAAATGGAGCATGACCCCATGGTCTTCCCCCCACCAACCATATCCTCAGTCTGTCTTTTGTCTATGGAAAAAATTTAGCCAAAGAATAAGTGAGGAAAATGCAGACACAAAGAACAACAGGACGAAACAATAATAATTTAGTCAGTAAGACAGATACTTGGGCTTCCCAGGTGGTTTGATGATAAAGAATCTGCCTGCCAATTCAGGAGACTCAGGTTCAATCCCTGGGTCCAGAAGATCCCCTGGAGGAGGAAGTGGCAACCACTCCAGTATTCTTGCCTGGAAAATCCCATGGACAGAGGAGCCTGATCAGCTACAGTCTGTGGGGTTGCAAAGACTCGGACACGACTAAGCAACTGAGCACGTAGCTAAGACAGGTACAGGTATAGAGATAGAGATGTTGATGGATGTGTTAACCAGATAAAGGACTCCTTTTACATTGTATATGTGAATCAAATCACCACATTGTACACTTTAAATATCTTACAATTTTACTTGTTAATTATATCTCAATAAATCTGAAATTTTTTTAAAAGAAGTGAGAGGGAGCAGAAACTCATCAACAACCTCAAAATTAAATAATTTTGTTTCTATCATCTCCCACCCCTGTGTGTCTTGACTCAAGACTCAAGTTCCCAGAAAAGAGAGCTTGGATGGACCAGTGAGGGTCACAGACCCAGCCCTCTAGGCAAGCAGAGGAAGGATGGGGGAGTTCCATGATTGACAGTCACATCAGAGCCCTGCAACACACACAGGGGAGTTCCCCAAGGAAAGTGACATGGAGCAAACAGAAACTAAGACAGTGACATACAGAGCCACTCCCGTAGCAACAGGGCTCCTTCTAAAAGTGACAGAACCTCGTCAGAGGGGAGGTCCTCATCTAATCTTTAAGATGTCTCATTAGAAGAGCTTCCAGACAGGCACAAAGGGCTATAATAAAAAAAAAAAAAAAAAAAACACCGATAATGTTACACCAGTTAAGAGGCTGACATGTCTCAGACCCTCCTTGAGTTTTAAGGCCAGAGCTGGGTAGGACCTTCAGGGTACTTAAGCAGCTTCCCAATGTGCAATACCCAGAAGAAAATGCTAACTGGATTTATGGGGCACGTTATTGATAAACCCAATGTCCATGTGTCATAATTTAATACTCTGAAAAATCTAATGGCACTAAAGGCTTTGTCTTAACTAGAGCGACCCTGAACCTGATTTATATGTTGAGTCTAAATTGCTCCCAGGGGCACCCACAATGACAGGTCTAAACTACCTCTTGTGTCTTTGCTTCTTGAATCCTTCGTTGGTGTTTGAAACAATTCTCTAGGCAGTATGACCTTTGCAATGTCATCATTGCTTGTTACATCTGTGCTGACAGCTGGACGTAAAGTTATATCAGAGGCGGAAGCACACCCATGAAGTGGACACAGCCAGTGCTGGACATACTTCGTAAAAAAATACTTCGGAAAGAGATATCACTTCCCCCTTGTTTCCCTAAGAGTTGGTTTCAAGTTATAACAAAGCCATTTATTTCTGTGTTTGGTAACAAAAACATAAAAGCTGTAACTTCTACCTTCAGTGTTTCTCACAGACTAGTGGAAATTGAGCATGTTAGAAAATGTACTAAAATAGGAGTGAAAAGACCTTACCTATGTGAAAGGTTCTTACCTATCTGGACAGCTTATCTATTCAAACACAAGCATACCACTTACTCTCTGATTCCCAGTTTTCTCATCTAAAAGATGCAGATAATAGTAAATTTACACTTACACCAATGGCCATTAGGAAGTTCAAACTACCTAAAGCACATAGAATTGTGTAATCCATAAATTCAGTATGATTCTCACATTCATGATGATTACCATACATTTCTCAAGCATTGATTACTCACAGGCTCATGCTGAAGACGTAAGATTTGACTCCACTATAGTGTTTTAGACCTCAAACAAAGAGATTCCCATTTGTTTTGCTCCGCTAAGGCCATATAACAAAATACCACAGGCTGGGTGGCTTGAACAAAAGAAATTTATTTTCTCACCACTCTGGAGCCTGGAAGTTCAAGATCCAGGTTGGTTTCCAGTGAGACCGCTCTGCTTGGGTTGTAGATGACATCTTGCTGTGTCCTCCCGTGGCCTTTTCTCTGTGTACAAGCATGCTTGGTGCCTCTTCCTGGTTACAAGGACAACAGTCTATTAGACGAGCCCCCTCACCACCACCACCTCATGATCTTTCAACTTTAATTGCCTCTTCAAAGGCCCCATTTCCAAAAACAGAAAGGGAAGACAATTCAGTGCATAGCACTCTTCAAACTGACTAAATCAATTGGGGTGTTACTTTTCATGACATAAGAGGAAATGGACAAGAGAAGGGACTGTCAAAGTTCGCTGATGCAGGAGGTCAACTCTGACATTAGGAACCCACACCTTCTCTGCACATTGTGCCCCGTCCCACTCCACAGCCTGAGCTCATCCGCAGCGTGGCTTCCCTCACTGACAGGGTTGCCTGCAGAAACTGGGCACTGGGCTTCTTTAATTCAAGTAAACTGAAGGAGGAAAATGGGCTTTCCTTTCCCAGAAGCCCTCAGAAAGCCCCACCTAGCATCTCATTGGCCCAGATTGGCATGGACCTGCCCATCCCCAAGTCAGACCCTGGGAAGGGAAATAGACTCACTGTGGTTGGATAAACCACTGAGTGTGGGGTCCACCATAGTGCTCACTGTGTTTCCTGTCGTTAAGGAGTGTGTATTGTAAAGATGAAAAGACAAAGATACCTTGGAAAAGGAGAGGCTGGGAGGGTAGGTTTTTCCTTTTAATTTTTCCCTTTTCTTTCATGTATATATACTCTTGGTAACCATCTGGATCCGTTCATTTCAGTTTAGTCGCTCAGTCGTATCTGACTCTTTGCAACCCCATGGACTGCAGCACTGCAGGCTTCCCTGTCCATCAACAACTCCCAGAGCTTGCTCAAATTCATGTCCATCGAGTCAGTGATGCCATCCAGCCATCTTGTCCTCTGTCGTCGCCTACTCCTCCTGCCTTCAGTCTTGGCCAGCATCAGAGTCTTTTCCAATGAGTCCATTCTTCACATCAGGTGGCCAAAGGATTGGAGTTTCAACTTCAGCATCAGTCGTTCTGGTGAAAATTCAGGACTTATTTCCTTTAGGATTGAGTGGTTTGATTTCCTTGCAGTCCAAGGGGACTCTCAGGAGTCTTCTCCAACACCACAGTTCAAAAGCATCAATTCTTTGGAGCTCAGCCTTCTTTATAGTCCAATTCTCACATCCATACATGACTTTACTGGAAAAACCATACCTTTGACTAGACAGACCTTTGTCGGCAAAGTAATATCTTGCTTTTTAATATGCTGTCTAAATTGGTCATAGCTTTTCTTCCAAGGAGCAAGCGTCTTTTAATTTCATGGCTGCAGTCACCATCTGTAGTGCTTTTCAGTTCAGTTCAGTTCATTTCAGTCACTCAGTCGTGTCCGACTCTCTGCGACCCCATGAATCACAGCATGCCAGGCCTCCCTGTCCATCACCAACTAAAGTCTGTCACTCTTTCCATTGTTTCCCCATTTATTTGCCAAGAAGTGATGGGACCAGATACCATGATCTTCATTTTCTGAATGTTGACTTTTAAGCCAACTTTTTCACTCTGCTTTTTTACTTTCATCAAGAGCCTCTTTAGTTCTTCTTCACTTTCTGTCATAAGGGTGGTGTCATCTGCGTATCTGAGATTATTGATATTTCTCCCAGCAATTTTGATTCCAGCTTGTGCTTCATCAAGGCATTTTGCATGATGTACTCTGCATATAAGTTAAATAAGCAGGGTGACAGTATACAGCCTTGACATACTCCTTTCCTGATTTGGAACCAGTCTGTTGTTCCATGTCCAGTTCTAACTCTTGTTTCTTGACCTACACACAGGTTTCCCAGGAGACAGGTCAGGTGGTCTGGTATTCCCATCTCTTGAAGAATTTTCCACAGTTTATTGTGATCCACACAGTCAAATGCTTTGGCATAGTCAATAAAGCAAAAGTAGATGTTTTTCTGGAATTTTTTGCCTTTTTGATGATCCAATGGATGTTGGCAATTTGATTTCTGGTTCCTCTGGCTTTTCTAAATCCAGCTTGAACATCTGGAAGTTTACAGTCCACATAGTGTTGAAACCTGGCTTGGAAAATTTTGAGAAATACTTTGACAGCGTGTGAGATGAGTGCAATTGTGCAGTAGTTTGAGCATTCTTTGGCATTGCCTTTCTTTGGGATTGGAATGAAGACTGACATTTTCCAGTCCTGAGGCCACTCCTGGGTTTTCCAAATTTGCTGGCATATTGAGTGTAGCACTTTCACAGCATCATCTTTTAGGATTTGAAATAGCTCAACTGGAATTCCATCACCTCCACTAGCTTTGTTCATAGTGATGCTTCCTAAGGCCCACTTGACTTCTTATTCCAGGATGTCTGGCTCTAGGTGAGTGATCACACCATCATGGTTATCTGGGTCATGAAGATCTTTTTTGTGTAGTTCTTGTGTGTATTCTTGCCACCTGATCTTAATATCTTCTGCTTCTGTTAAGTCAATATCATTTCTGTCCTTTATTGTGCCCATCTTTGCATGAAATATTCCCTTGGTATCTCTAATTTTCTTGAAGAGATCTCTAGCCTTTCCCATTCTATTGTTTCCCTCTATTTCTTTGCATTGATCATTGAGAAAGGCTTTCTTATCTCTCCTTGCTATTCTTTGGAACTCTGCATTCAAATGGGTATCCTTTTCTGCTTTGCCTTTAGCTTCTCTTTTTTTCTCAGCTATTTGTAAGGTCTCTTCAGACAACCATTTTGCCTTTTTGATTTCTTTTTCTTGGGGATGGTCTTGATCACTGCCTCCTGTACAATGTCATGAACCTCTGTCCACAGTTCTTCAGGAACTCTGTCTATCAGATCTAATCCCTTGAATCTATTTGTCACTTCCACTGTACCATCACCAGGGATTTGATTTAGGTTATACCTCAATGGTCTAGTGGTTTTCTCTACCTTCTTCAATTTAAGTCTGAATTTGGCAATAAGGAGTTCATGATCTGAGCCACAGTCAGCTCCTGGTCTTGTTTATGCTAACTGTATAGAGCTTCTCCATCTTTGGCTGCAAAGAATATAATCAATCTGATTTCGGTATTGACCGTCTGGTTGTGTCCATGTGTATAATCTTCTCTTGTGTTGTTGGAAGAGGGTGTTTTCTGTGACTAATGTGTTCTCTTGGCAGAACTCTGTTAGCCTTTGCTCTGCTTCATTTTGTAGGTTAGAAAAGACAAAGTCTGGAAGCTGACTTCAGATGAAGAAAAGACATTTGTTTGATGGGAAAATGGTGCAGCTGTGACAAAGTTTTATCACTTCCCTAGAGAAGAAAAGGGGAGAAGGCAATGGCACCCCACTCCAGTACTCTTGCCTGAAAATCCCATGGATGGAGGAGCCTGGTAGGCTGCAGTCCATGGGGTTGCTAAGAGTCAGACATGACTGAATGACTTCACTTTCACTTTTCACTTTCATGCATTGGAGAAGGAAATGGCAATCCACCCCAGTGTTATTGCCTGGAGAATCCCAGGGACAGGGGAGCCTGGTGGGCTTCCGTCTATGGGGTCGCACAGAGTCAGACATGACATAAGCGACTTAGCAGCAGCACAGAAGAGAAAGAACCCTTTCTGGGTTTTCATGTTCCAGTGGCTGTGTCTCTAGTTTGCAATCTCGTTTTATCCTCACACTCTACCGAGGATATTGGTAAGGTGCACATTATTCCCACTGTAGAAGAAACAGAGGCCCAGAGGGTCAAGTGTGTTCAAGGTCACACAGCCCCAGTATGTCTGACTCCACATCCATGTTATTTCCATCACATCATGATGATTCCTGAAGACAGTTGGAGACCTTCCCTCCTCAACTCCCCCCCCCATTTTATAATACCTACAGCAATAAATACAATTTGTTGAGCACTCACCATGTTCCAGGTACTGTACAGAATATTTAAAACATGATAGCAACCAAAACTATAATTTGTGAATATTAGTAAACAGAAACCTCATTTTAAAATGGTGTCAGGGGACTAGGGGGGGAGCTCTCATACCCTGCAACTCAACCTCAATAGGTGACCCAATCAGTTCAGTCAGTTCAGTCAGTTCAGTCGCTCAGTTGTGTCCGACTCTTTGCGACCCCATGAATCACAGCACGCCAGGCCTCCCTGTCCATCACCAACTCCTGGAGTTCACTCAAACTCATGTCCATCAAGTCGGTGATGCCATCCAGCCATCTCATTCTCTGTCATCCCCATCTCCTCCCAACCCCAATTCTTCCTAGCATCAGACTCTTTTCCAGTGAGTCAACTCGACACATGAGGTGGCCAAAGTACTGGAGTTTCAGCTTCAGCATCAGTCCTTCCAATGAACACCCAGGATTGATCTCCTTTAGAATGGACTGGTTGGATCTCCTTGCAGTCCAAGGGACTCTCAAGAGTCTTCTCCAGCACCACAGTTCAAAAGCATCAATTCTTCGGTGATCAGCTTTCTTCACAGTCCCACTCTCACATCCATACATGACCACGGGAAAAACCATAGCCTTGACTAGACGGACCTTTGTTGACAAAGTAATGTCTCTGCTTTTTAATATGCTGTCTAGGTTGGTCATAACTTTCCTTCTAAGGAGTAAGCACCCAATAGGAAGAGACAAATCTGGCATCTGCAATATGAAAAGGTTTCCACTTTACTACCCGGCAGAGGGAAGGAAGAATTTCTCCTTGCCTAGTAACAGCCCAGCCAATGAGAGACTGTCACAATGCAGCTAATGAAAAGTCCCTTTAGAGGGCTTTGCTGGTGGCTCGGCGATAAAGACTCTTCCTGCCAATACAGGAGACAAGGATTCAGTCCCTGATGCGGGAAGATCCCACATGCCATCGGGGAAACGAAGCCTGTGCACTACAACTTCTGAAGCCCACGAGCCCTAGAGCCCATGCTCCACAACAAGAGAAGCCACCACAAGGAGAAGCCCGTGCACGGCAACTGGAGAAAAATCCTGTATAGCCACGAAGATCCAGCACAGCCAAAAATAAATACAATTATATTTAAAAAGAAAGGAAAGCCCCCATAACTCAAACTCCCACTTTCTTTCAATGGACTTTGTTCCTGACAGCCCCTCCCAGCTATCCCTTCTACTGTATAAAAGAATGGTCTCTCCTTTGGTCTCTGGACTTGCCTGTGGTAGCCATACTTTGCATGCATTAAATTACAGTTCTTTGCTATTCTTGAAGAAACCAGTTTTTCTGATAAAACAGCTGGCTATTTTATTATTTTAGGTCAACACATGTATTTAATCCCTCCAGCCCCCCCAAAATGAACGCACTTCATTTTTCATTCTAGAGCTTCATAGAAAAAAGTAAAATGCTTATAAAGACCAAAAGAAACCTGAATGATTCTAGATGAATACCATGTTTGTGAATATGATATCAAATAATGATTTAATATTGTAAAGATATGAATTTTTCCCCAACATTAATCCATGGATTTAATGCCATTCTAACAAAAATTCCAGCAGAATTTTTTGAGGAACCTGAAAAGCTGATTCTAAAGTGCATATGGAAATTTAAAAGGCGTGAATAGCAAAGCTAATTTTAGAAAATGAGAGTAAAGATTTATTTTACTAAATATAAGACATATTACTAAATCACAGTAATTGTTTAAGTGTGGTAGAGATTCCAGAAACATTCTTACATATGTAAGAGATTTGGTCTCATAGCTCGATTAGGAAAGAATGAATGATTCGGTAGATTTTCATAGGAAAATTGGTTCTCTGTATGGAAAAAATAAAATTGGAACTTCACATCTGAAAGTGAAAGACAAATTATTAAAGTTTTCAAAGAAAATGGAGGAAGTGTCTTTGCAACTTTAGAAGTGGGAGGTTGCTAAGCAATTTCTAAAAAGGGTCATCCATAAGGGGAAAACATAAAGTGTTTGTCTATGTGAAAATTAAGATTTCTGCTCAGAAAAGGACATCACCCACAGATTTCACAGCTTGTAGACTGTGAAAGGATATTTAAAACTGGGCTGACATTGATATCTAGAGAAACTCTTATTCCAAAAAAAAAAAAAAGGCAAGAAAATTTTAGGAAACTCAATAGAAAAATGGGCAATGTCTATGAAAAGAAGAGGAAACACTAATGGATAATAAGTATATGAAGAAATACTCAACCTTGTTAGTAATCAGAGAGAAGCATAGTAAACCAACAATGATATATCATTTTACACCCAATCAGATCAGCAAAAATTACAAAGTTGGAAAACATCAAGTGCCAGGGAGAAGTATAAACTAAGCAACTATTGCAAATAGCAATCTCTCAGTACTCAGTGCAATTAACTATTCATCTGCCCAACCATCCCCTGCCTGGGCAAGTGCCCTAGAGAAACACCCACAAAGCCATAAAGATGCAGGCATAAGGCTGTTCAGTGTAGATTTCTTTGTGACAGCAAAGACTTGGATGTCTCTTATCTTCTTCTCTAGGTGTATGCACTGTGGTCTGTGCAAGAGTTGACTCCCAGGCAGAATTTAATGAATTAGCTTTACATAGAACAAATGAAGAGACGTCAAAAATATAGAGTTGGGTGGAGGAGAGTGAAGTTTAGAACCCCAAACCATTTATGTAAACTAACCAAAACATACAAAGGCAACTCTATATATTTTATCAGTTATGTACATATATTTATTATACAGTAACATATAAATGGGGAACTGGGAAAGTAGGTATTCTGGATACCAGAATGAGTGCCTGTGGCTTGGGAGGGGAGTTTAAGGAGACTTAGTAATAGAAGGAAATAAAAACTTGAGGGATTTACTCTGAACCAGTAAATGTAAATAAATCTACTCCATGCCCCTGCAGTACCAGCACTGCTCACCAAGGTGGTGGGGAAACTGCTTTGTGTGCATTATTTCATTTAACCCTCACCAAAAATGCTAGGAGGTAAGTATCACTGTTTGTCCCATTTTTGTTTTGAAAAATAAGCCTCAAAAAAAAAAAAAAGGAAGGAAGGAAGAATAATGAGTCTCAGTGAGGTTATGGAGTTTCCCAAAGCCAGGGAGCAGGTCAATGGTAGGAAATGGGTCTGAAATAGGGCTGCGAGCCTCCAGATCCCACACTCTTAGCATCACATTCTACTACCTGTGTTCAGAAACGCCCTCTGCTAGAGTTTCAACACAGCATAACAATAAAATGCAAGTGTACTAAATTATTTCACTCACATCTGAATCTAAGACATTCCCTGATACAGGCTTATTTTTGGTGGAGTAGCAACACCTGACCAAGCCAAACAACAACTTGAGCTCAACAACTTCACAGTTTCTAATAAAAAAGCCTAAGCAAATAGAAAAAGGTGTACGTCAAGGTTGTATATTGTCACCCTGCTTATTTAACTTATATGCAGAGTACATCATGAGGAACGCTGGGCTGGAAGAAAAACAAGCTGGAGTCAAGATTGCCGAGAGAAATATCAATAACCTCAGATATGCAGATTGGAGAAGGAAATGACAACCCACTCCAGTGTTCTTGCCTGGAGAATCCCAGGGACGGGGGAGCCTGGTGGGCTTCCATCTGTGGGGTCACACAGAGTCGGACACGACTGAAGTGATTTAGCAGCAGCAGCAGCAGCAGCAGATATGCAGATGACACCACCCTTATGGCAGAACGTGAAGAGGAACTCAAAAGCCTCTTGATGAAAGTGAAAGAGGAGAGTGAAAAGGTTGGCTTGAAGCTCAACATTCAGAAAACAAAGATCATGTCATCTGGTCCCATCACTTCATGGGAAATAGATGGGGAAACAGTGGAAATAGTGTCAGACTTTATTTTTTGGGGCTCCAAAATCACTGCGGATGCTGATTGCAGCCATGAAATTAAAAGACGCTTACTCCTTGGAAGGGAAGTTATGACCAACATAGATAGTATATTAAAAAGCAGAGATATTACTTTGCCAACAAAGGTCCGTCTAGTCAAGGCTATGGTTTTTCCCGTGGTCATGTATGGATGTGAGAGTTGGACTGTGAAGAAAGCTGATCACCAAAGAATTGATCTTTTGAACTGTGGTGCTGGAGAAGACTCTTGAGAGTCCCTTGGACTGCAAGGAGATCCAACCAGTCCATTCTAAAGGAGATCAATCCTGGGTGTTCATTGGAAGGACTGGTGCTAAAGCTGAAACTCCAAAACTTTGGCCACCTCATGCGACGAGTTGACTCACTGGAAAAGACTCTGATGCTGGGAAGGATTGGGGGCAGGAGGAGAAGGGAACGACAGAGAATGAGATGGCTGGATGGCATCACCAACTCGATGGACATGAGTCTGACTGAACTCCGAGAGTTGGTGATAGACAGGGAGGCCTGGCGTGCTGTGATTCATGGGGTCGCAAAGAGTCCGACATGACTGAGCGAATGAACTGAACTGAACTGAACTGAAGCAAAAACTGGTTTTTGTGGCCCATCTTTTTCCATGATGCAGCAACTTGTACCATAGACCATCATTTCGCAAATAAGTTGCATATGATTTTCAATACCACGTGTACAGTTATAGAAGAGTCTAAACCTATATGAACTCAATACAACATTTTACTTCACTTTAACAGAAACCCCAAGAGCAAATTTACCTTGCAAAATTATAGTAGAGCAGAAAATGAAATCTTGGAACTCCCTGAGAACCAAGTATTAATAGCCTTAGATGATATGTGTCACATTGTCTATGCTTGATGAATGTTGAGTAGTGGGTAAAACGAGTGGCTAGATGGGTGGAAGATGGCTGGATGGATGGCTGGATGGCTGGGTGGATGATGAATGGATGGAGGGTGAGTGAGTGAGTAAGTTATATGCATCTTGACTCCATGGCTGGAAATTTTAACTAATGACAGAACCTAGATGCATTCATGAGTACATCACAGTGATTATAATATTTCACTCTCTTCTGAAACAAACAAAAAAAAATGTCCTTGAAAATCTTAGTGCTATTTTAAGCTGATATTTTCTCTTAACTTTCAGAAAACTCATTAATCTGCCAATGACTACTCCAAAAGTACAAGCAGCCTGGAGGATGACAGCAGTGTGACTTAGTTCAAAAACCATCCTAGGGGCCCTGAAGACTTTGGAAATTGCTTCTTGTTTTTTCTCCCCTTGCGTTTCTGCCTAGTCTTGGTGTAGGGGGGAAAGATGAAGAGGAAACTCATCATTAGCTTAACAGAACAGCAGAGCTTTCAGAGAGAGCCACATCAGACCCTGGGCTCAGGTCTTGTGTTCTTAAACGCCCTGGGAGATATATTTTCCTTGAGCTGTCCTTCAGAGCTGTTTGTTCCATCTAAAAAGAGTCCCAGCTTCTGCTGCAATATACCAAACTCGTGCTTCCATCCACACTCTGAGCTTGAGTGCTGTTCTTTACAGAGCTCCTTACACAGCTAAAGTCACCAGAATTCCAGGTCAGATGTGTCCAGGTTGTAGATCAGGGTTTAAGAGACAATAGACTTAGAAGTAAAAAATTACAATTCAGATTCCTGAAAAATCACTTCCCTTTCTATAAAATATTTACCCACCGGATTCATTTTTCACTTGAGCTTTATCCAGCACCATCAAACAATGTTTTGCCTGCTCACAAGTTATAAGAGGTTCAAGTACGGATTCAGTAACACAGAAGCAGCTTTCTTCTGCAAAAATGGCTGTGCTGTTTTTTTCATGTTAACTCAGCTGAATAGAGCCCTCATTTACCTATATTGACAAGGACAAAAAGACTGTAGACTCCTCTCTTTAACATATATATCTTTCTCAATTCTCAATGGATGGAGGAAATTTCAGAATTATAGGATTATATTTTATGAATGCCTGTTCCTGGCTTCAGGAAATTTCCTTAACCACACTCAGCTTAAATTTGCTCCTTTGTAAATGGAAAGAAAATAGTTGTCTTACAAGTTGTAAAGATTCCTTTATTCAGGAAACAGTTTTTGAGAGCCTACTCTGTGAAAGGCTCTGGAATGGGTACTGGAGATGAAAGAAAATACAGAGTGATGAGGTCAGAAAGTTCACAGGTGAGCGAGATGCACAGACTCACATTAATAATACAAGTGTCAGTGTAGGAAGGAAGAAAACTAAATTCAGAGTCATTCAGGCCGAGCTGAAATCTTGTTTCCACCAGGTCCTCATTGTAGAACACGGGGAAAACTACTTAACCTTCCTGAGCCCCAGCTTATCCACGGAGAGAACAATGCCTCTCTCCTGATTTTCTACTACTTGATGACACTTGGAACAGTGTCCAGACTATAAAAAGTATTAAGTATACAATGACATTCATTAAGTACAACTGGAAACACAAGTTGATATGCATACACATAAGTGAAGCACAGCGTTTGATATGCAGAAGGCTCACTGTAAATGTCCATCCATACTCCTGTCTATCTCACCTCTTCTCCCACAAATAAGGTCATTGACTGATTTGAGCAAGGCAAGAGAAGAACTAGACATGGACTGAAGATCTTAGAGGTGCCAAGCTTGGAGAAGATCCCAATAGCTGGCTGCCTGGGGTTCTCAGGTTGAATGCTCCCTGGGGCAGAAAGCAGTACAGTTGTATTCAGAAGGAGCCACTGAGCTGCTGGGCCAAGGTAGGGAAAGACAGGGCATAGCACAGGCTGATACCATATCTCTGAGCATGGATGTAGGACAGCCATCACTCATTCAAGGAATGAGAATTCTTGGGAAGACAGGATATAGGCTAAGCCAAGACACTCTGATGAAGTGGAAGAGTTGCTCCAGTCTGAAGACAGTCCATCATCCAGTGGTAACCACAGACAACAGAAGAAATGAGAGCTGATTTCATATTTCTATTATGGACATGAGCAATGCTGGTGCTAAACACACTCTCCTGGGCATGAGACTCTACTGAAAGTTGGGAGACACAAGTGTTTAGAACTCTGTTGGAGGCAAGAGGCAGAAACCCAACTCAAATTGATTTAATAAAAAAAAAAAGTATTAGCTTGCCTAATTGATGGATGAGACTTTAGGTATAGTTAGATTCAAGCATTAGAGTGACAGCATCAACTATTTTCTGCATCAAGAATCTGTCTTCCTTCATTTCTTGGCTGTTTTTCTCTGTTTTGTCCTTTTTCCAAGAATGTTCTTCCCACAGAAAGGAAAGATAACTGAAAATAGACTTGGTCTGTGTCTTGTTCTTTAAAGAATTCCAATGAAAAAAGTTTTCTTTCCCAATAGTTGTAGTAGAAGTCCCAGGATTTGCTCTGGCTTTTATTGGGCCAACTTGAGTGATGATGTTTTGATTCGCCAGGGCTGGGTCATATGCCCACCTATAGCACTAGAAATAGATAGGCCCATCTGAGCCACCTACCCTCAAAGGGAAACAGAGGTGGTATTGCTCAAGTTCAGTTCAGTCACTCAGTCGTGTCCGACTCTTTGCGACCCCATGAATCACAGCACGCCAGGCCTCCCTGTCCATCACCAACTCCCAGAGTTCACTCAAACTCATGTCCATAGAGTCGGTGATGCCATCCAGCCATCTCATTCTCTGTCGTCCCCGTCTCCTCCCACCCCCAATCCCTCCCAGCATCAGAGTCTTTTCCAGTGAGTCAACTCTTTGCATGAGGTGGCCAAGTATTGGAGTTTCAGCTTTAGCATCAGTCCTTCCAATGAACACCCAGGATTGATCTCCTTTAGAATGGACTGGTTGGATCTCCTTGCAGTCCAAGGGACTCTCAAGAGTCTTCTCCAGCACCATAGTTCAAAAGCATCGATTCTTCGGCAATCAGCTTTCTTCACAGTCCAACTCTCACATCCCTACATGACCACTGGAAAAACCATAGCCTTGACTAGATGGACCTTGGTTGGCAAAGTAATGTCTCTGCTTTTTAATATATTATCAAGGTTGATCATAACTTTCCTTCCAAGGAGTAAGCGTCTTTTAATTTCATGGCTGCAATCAGCATCTGCAGTGATTTTGGAGCCCAAAAATATAAAGTCTGACACTGTTTCCACTGTTTCCCCAGCTCAAAGAGGGGTATTAATCTGTAGACAGGTTAAAAACCCCAGATATCCACTACACCTTTCCACTGCTCTTTCTCTCGGCATCCATAAAACATCTGAGAATGCATTCAGAAGTTAACCAATCTCAGATGGTGGCAGCAGGGGTAAAAAGCAAAACAGACTCAGGAATGCCATTATGGAGTTAATTATATGAAATGTATCGCCCTGATTGATCATGCAGCATTCAACCTCAAGAACACCAAGACTCCAAGTCTTTTTTGACAAATGGGAGGCAAGGTTTATAAAGACTAGCAGATATGACTGTGACTTACAAAATAAAAAAAGGAAACAAGAAACACAATTTGATATGATTTAATAAAAGATTTGTTCCTACCACTTCTCATGGGAACCTCTGCACATTTTCCTTCCACTGACAGTTATTATCTCTACCTTTAATAAACAAAGGCACTGGAACACAGCTGCCAAGGATAAGTAAAGAAAATCATTCTTTTATTAATAAGACTGTTATTAGCAGGGAAAAAAATCCATGTTTGGGGGTTTGCTCTGAAGTTACAGGCCATTTCGAAGAAATATAGCTGACTAGTGCCAACATTATTTCAGGCAATTTCATGATCAAATGTCCTATTATGTTGTTTAAATTTTTTATAGAGATTATAAATCAGAACTATTTTCTATCTGCCCTAAATATTTAGGTGCTACAAGGAAAGCAGATCAAATTAAAGAGTATTGTGCACATTTTTTACCAAGATCTCCCAGGGGTGTTAATCACTCCACTTGCACCACAGAGCTCTTCAGTAAACATATTTGTGAAACCATCATCTGAGTTCCTCCAATGCCCTTATTAATGGGATGCTTTGGGTTACAAGAGTAATGCTGAGTTCTTCTCATCTTCAAATTAGGGACCACATGCCAAAATTCAAAGCATACTCCTCAAAGTTTTCCCAGAGAGCCTGTAGGAATGTTTTGAGTTACTTCATTCCATTGCTCCAGCCCCAAATGATACCATGGGACAAGAACCAGAAGAAGAAAGGGGAAACAAAGATATGTAGCCATGCTGGAAGGAATCCTTCTTTTTAGAAACAGAGGGTCGATATCCACCAAACTTTTAGATGAATATCCCTTGATCTAGCAAATACTCTGTTTAGAGATTTAACCTACTGATACATTCACACATGTGCATAAAGCTAGATGTTCCAAGATTTTTAATGCAGCCTTGGTTATAGTAGCAAAAGGTTGGAAACAATCCAAATGTCTTTCAATATGACTCTGATTAAATAAATTATGTCACAGCCTCACAGTAGAAAACATTGCAACCATTTAACAGAATGAAATGGGTTTAGTTAAACTGAAATGGAACTACCTCTAAGATATGCTGTTAAACAGGAAGAAAAAAAGAAAGCGCAGAGGAACATGTATAGTGGAATGTCATTTTGTATTTTTTTAATGTATGCAAATATTTGGTTATACACACACAGAGAATACCTCCAGCATAGGGGGGTGGGTAGTATTTGCCTCTGTAGAAGGAAATAGTAAACCAGCCCTATTTTCACTATTATATCTTCTGCTACTGCTCTTTAGCACTACTTTTTCTTTTACATATTGAGTTCTTTTTTCTCTGTTTGCATGGAGCAAGGGCTGCTCTTCATTGCAGTGAGCATGTTTCTCATTGCATTGGCTTCTCTTGTGGAGCACAGTCTCTAGGGCATGTGGGCTTCAGTAGCTGCAGCATGTGGGCTTAATAATTGCAGTTCCTGGGCTCTTAAGCCCAGGCTCAATAGCTGTGGTGCATGGGGCTTAGTTTCTCTGCAGCATGGGGGAGCTTCCCACATCAAGGATCAAACGCATGTCTCCTGCATTGGCAGGTGGATTCTTTAACACTGAGCCACCACGAAAGTCTTGTGATTTTTTAAGTAAAATTTTAAACAAAAAGAAGTATGGTGACTTGCAAGAATTCTAATAAGAAATATAAAAGATTTCTTGGAAAAAATAGTAAAACTATCCGACATTTATGAAGACATACATTGCTTCTTTGGGCAGTATGATAGGTTGAATTATCGTCCCCAACTCTTTGCTCCCTCTGTTAATGGAATGAAACATCCTTGTGTCTTTGCAATCTTCCCACTGTGGGTGGAGTGTTCTTCCTGAAGCACTGATGTTAGTCTTGGCCATGTGACTTGCTCTGAGTAGCATTAGTGGATATGACATAAGCAAAGGCTTTAACTGCCTCTAGGATTTAGCTTGATCTCTTGCACATCTGCCATCCACCATGAAAAGATTAAATCCTGACTAGCCACTGGCCCTAAAACAAGGAGATATATAAAGCAGACCTGGACCAACCCATAGCCTTGAATCCAGCCCAGCTAATCCAACAGAGCCCAGCTGAACCAGATCCCACAAGCAAATCGGTGAGTGAGAGGTAATAAAAATCATTCTTGCCTGAAAAAGATTTGGAGGGATGCATGTTACACAGTTTTACTGCAGCTGTATCTGCCTGATACATATGGGAAAACTAAATTACTTCCTTTGGCTCTTTCTCACCCCTTCTAGGAAATCATTCCTGATTAACTTCACACCACTATAGACTGTGATCTCTTGTTATCTATCCCTGTGTCCTTAGACTTCGGCACCATGCCTGGAACAGAATTTAAAAACTCAAAAACTCCTTTTCTGACCACCCTATCTAAAGTAGCCACCTTTACCCAAAAGTTAATCTCTACCACATCATACAGTTTGTTTACTTCAGACCATTAAACACAACCTGTAGTTGTTCTACGAGATTGTAATCTTGTCTTCCTCACCAGAATATAAACTTCCCAAAAGAAAGTACTCAAGGGATTAAAAAAAAAAAGAGAAAGAATATATGACTTTCTTACTCTGATTTGCACAAATTCAGACATCTGTTTTACCAAATGCTATTAGCTTGCCCTTCAAGGCCTTTCAAAAGCTGGCCCCAAACCATTCTTAGTCCGTCAGTCATTGCTCTGCTTCGGCAATACCATGGAATTCATTACTGCTTCCCACCCACTACCCACTCTTTTTGCTATTCTGTGACATTATCCATGATGTTCCCTCTGACACAAATGTTCTTCTCGGCCATCTCTGCTCAGCTAAATTCTGACCATCTGTATTGTTTTGAATCAGGTTCAGCTGTGTAAAACTCAAAACAACAGGGGCCTAAACAAGATAAGTTTATTTAACTTTTTCGTTTAATACATTTAGAAGTAGTCAGAATAAGATTGCAAAGGTAATCTATGGCTTCGTAGAAATGAGACCTTCCTAGTTTATTGTTCTGACATGGGTTTCTTCCATTACTAACTTTACTTCATCGTCCAGGATGGCTGCTGAAGCTCCAGCTATTACATTCTCATTCTAGTCATTAGGAAAGAAGGAACCTGGAAGAAGAGCATGTCTCCTACTTGCATGGAAACTCTCCGAAAATCACACACACACACCATTTCATTTATGTGTCATTCAATGAAACTTAGTTATATGCAAAAGGACCTACATATAGAAGAGGGATAGTTGTGACCATCGCTGCAAGCAATTTTCCAAAGAACTGTAGTCTTTATTCTATGTGTGTGGCAGGGGGTGAAGCTAAAAATTAGGGATTCTATTACTATAGAGGTAGATGGGAATAAAATTGGGAGACAGCCTGCATTTTCTATGACACCAATTTTTTGAGCTCAGTTCCAAACGTACTTTCTCCTCCTAGAAGCCCTTCCTGGAATCATCAAACTGTCATTCTGACCACAAAAGACTTTTACTTGTATGTTTTATGGCCCCTGCATAACTAATTACCTAGAGGGATGCTGGTCCATCCTTCTCTGTACAGGATGAAGCCCTTAGCCATCCTCTGAAGCCTCCATGAGCCTTGGGTCCATCTTTACTAAGATACTGACATTTCTATTGAAACGAGTGACTTTGCAATTTGAAAGTAACAAATCTCAGGTTTAAACAGCAGGAGAATGGAACTTTTACTCTAGTTTCCAGCAAACCCACAAGAAGTACAAAGAATCTACATGATTCAAGGATAACAGGTCAAACACTAAAATCTGGAAGGAATTCCTGAGCACCCAGGGCATAAATAGAAATATACACTCCTCATCAGAGAGGGTGTTGGAGCTAGTCCATGGATCCGCTGGCATTTTCTTTCTCCCTTTGTAATTTTTTTTTCCTCTCAATATGACTGGAATATAAATCAGGAGCCTAGAGTCCTTCTGGTTAACAAGGTTCTCATTTGGGAGGTTGCAGCCTAGGAGGCTATTAAAAAGAGAAAGAAAAGCTTCTTCTATAAACGTTTCCTGCCAGCTGCTGAGGGCTGAAGGGGAGGGAGGGTGTCTGGGTGACAGCACAGAACAGGACCATTAAGGAAAGAAAATCTGTTAAGAGTAAGAATTCTTGGTCCGTGTCTCTGGCAGATGATCCATGAATAGAAGTCCAACGAGTGGAAAAGAAAACCCCCAGGGTAGGAGCTTTCCACTGATTCAAATGGGCCACAGCTGTCCACGGTGTAGCATGCGATAGAAATCCGGACAGGTGCTTCTAAAATGTTCAAGACTAAATACCTGGACTTTGAAATCTGGAGGAGGGCTGACCTCTTGCCTCAATTCCCCATCACTTCCTAGAAGAAGAAGAAGAGCTTGCATTTGCTGGGTTATCACTGTGTGCCAGAAGCACCATGTTAAGCATCTTACATACATTAATTATCTCAGCTAACCTTCACGGGGTCTTCCCTGTACCTCAGTTGGTAAAGAATCTGCCTGCAATGCAGGAGACCCTGATTCGATTCGGGGTCAGGAAGACCCCCTAGAGAAGGGATAGGCTACCCACTCCAGTATTCTTGGGCTTCCCTGGTGGCTCAGATGGTAAAGAATCCACCTGCAATGCAGGAGACCTGGGTTCAATCCTTGGGTTGGGAAGATTCCCTGGAGAAGGGAACAGCTACCCACTGCAATATTCTTGCCTGGAGAATTCCATGGAAAGAGGAGCCTGGCAGGCTACAGTCCATGGGATTGCAAAGTCAGACACAACTGAACAACTTCCACAAAGAGTCAGACATGACTTAACAACTGAACAGCAACAAAGTGTCTGAACAACTTTCACCAGAGTGCCGTCAGGCTGGAGCTAATACTACCCCACTTTACCAATTTTACCAATGGGCCTGGTGATACTCCTAACTTGCCCAAGGTCATTAGGTGAACAAGCAGAAGAACTAGAGTTGGAAAACAAGTTTTTCTCACTACATACTCTTGGACCTGTGTACCATCCCAAAGAAAGAGTATGCCAGATCTTATCAGAGAATCTTTTATCTTCAAGAGTATCCAGAGGAGGAGACTGCTGGTGCAGACCATCTTTTTCACTGAAGAGCTTCTGAACTTTGGGGAAAGACATTGGAGAACCTGCAAATAAGAATTAGGCAACAACAATAATAAATGGAGTAATTACATTGTGCCAGGCACTGGGCTGTTACATATATTATCTCAGTTAATCCTCTGACTTCCCTGGTGGCTCAGACGGTAAAGCGTCTGCCTACAATGCAGGAGACCTGGGTTTGATCCCTGGGTCGGGAAGATCCCCTGGAGAATGAAATGGCAACCCACTCCAGTGCTCTTGCCCGGAAAACTCCATGGATGGAGGAGCCCGGTAGGCTACAGTCCATGGGGTCGCAAAGAGTCGGACACAACTGAGTGACTCCACTTTCTTTTTCAATCTTCTGACAAAAGAATTCTCATCCCCGTTTTGAAGATGAGAAAACAGTGGTACAGAGAAATGAAGTCACACGGCCAGGACATCACAAGTGAAGTCACACGGCCAGGACATCACAAGGAGCAGCAGTGCTGAAACTCTCATGCAGGTTTGAAGCCAAAGAACAAGCTCATCTCCGGTCCCTGGCTGCCTCTTTTCCCAGGTGGCTGATTCAATCAGTCACTATTTTATTTTCTCTTCAAATAAAAATTCACATTCACTGTATCTGGGGTTTTTTAGAAAGAAACCCTTTCTATTTCCGTGTGACTAAAGGAGAATAATAGTTGCTGGGATAGAGAGGAAAGCAGGAAGGGCGGGGATCAGTGAGACAAGGTGAGAAATATATAACATCTCAACCTAGCCAGTGGCTCTAACGTCTTTGATGGGGCATGGCTGAACTGGGCACGGGCTGGGTGTGGGACAGGGTTGGCAGCGGGGGATACAGGAAAGAAGAGGCAGGAATGGAACCGAGGACAGGGTGGCGCCATGACCACGGCTGAGGATTGGAGGGCAGGGACAGGTCTCTGAGGTATCACGATGGTAAGACCTGGGAAACTGGGCTCCGAGTGCCTGATGCAAACCCCAGCCCCTTCCGTATGCCTCTATCTCAAGCCCTTTTCCTCTCTGAGGTTTACTTCCCTGGTCAGGAAAAGAGGGACAGGTACCATTCCTTCTCAGAGTTGTTGTGAGGATCAAACGAGAAAATGAAAGTCAGTGCCTGGCAGGGTGCCTGACTCCCTGCTCAGCTACACAGAGATTATTCCTGTGTCATAATCTGGGCTCTGCTAAACCTGGAATAGAAACAGGGGAAGTAAGGTCCATGGTAGGAATAGGGATAATAATAACAATAATAACTTATTCTAGTACGTATTAGTTATCTACTGGGGTGAAAGTGTTAGTCACTCAGTTGTGTCCAACTCTTTGTGACCCTATGGACTGTAGCCCACCAGGCTCCTCTGTCCATGGAATTCTTCAGGCAAGGATACTGCAGTGAGTAACCATTCTCTTCTCCAAGGGATCTTCCCGATTGAACCCAGGTCTTCTGCATTGCTGGAGAAGGCAATGGCACCCCACTCCAGTTCTCTTGCCTGGAAAATCCCATGGACAGAGGAGCCTGGTAGGCTGCAGTCCATGGGGTCTTGAAGAGTCGGACACAACTGAGCGACTTCACTTTCACTTTTCACTTTCATGCATTGGAAAAGGAAATGGCAACCCACTCCAGTGTTCTTGCCTGGAGAATCCCAGGGACAGGGGAGCCTGGTGGGCTGCCGTCTATGGGGTCACACAGAGTCGGACACAACTGAAGCGACTTAGCAGCAGCAGCAGCTTCTGCACTGCAGGCAGATTCTTTTCCATCTGAGCCATCAAGGAAGCCCAAGGTATCTATTGCTACATAACAAATGACCCCAAAACTTAACTTAAAACAATAAACAGTTATTATCTCACAGCTTGTGTGGATCAGGAATCTGGGTTTAGTTGATCTGGATGCTTCTGGCAAAAGACCTCTCATGAAATTACAATTAGTCATCAGATACTATGATTCCATTTGAACGTTCACCTGTGGGATCTCCTTCCCAGCACATGTATGTGGTAGTTGGTGGGCACTGACCCCTCACCGCATGGATCTCTCCACAGGATTGATTCATGATATAACAGCTGACTTCCCATGAGACCAGCAACCCAAGAAACAGCACCCAAGACAGAAGTAATAGTTTCTTTCATAACCTAATCTCAGAAGTGGCTGTCTTCCCCCATGGTGCAGTGGTAAAATACCTACCTGCAATGCAGGAGATACAGGAGACACTGGTTCGATCCCTGGGTTGGGAAGATCCCCTGGAGGAGGGCATGGCAACTCACTGTAGTATTCTTTCCTGGAAAACACCACAGAGAGAGGAGCCTGGCAGGCTATGGTCCACAAGGTTGCAAAGAGTCGGACATGACTGAAGTGACTGAGCACACACGCACAGAAGTGACAGCCCATCACTTTGGCCATATTCAGTTCATTAGCAGAAGGTGAGTCCAGCCCATCCTAAAGCAGAGGATGTTATACAAGGACATGAATACCATAATATAAGGATAGCTAGGGGCCTGCCACATGGTGTATTCAGTAAGATCATGAAATCTTCAGTCATCCTGTCACCTAATCTCTTAATAGATGACCTGCTTTCTCACTGAAAATGATGTTGAAAATTGAGTTCTCAATCATTCGCAAGAATATGGAATCAAAGTAAAAATCTAGCTTTCAAACTTCTGGTGACATAAACATATCCCCAGTTAAAATCTCCTTCAGTGGAAGAATGGCTAAACATACTGTTTTATCCTTATAAAATCAAATACTACTCAGCCAAAGTTTCAAAACAGAAAAGAAGTACAGATTCACCCAACTACACAAATGAAGAGTCAGAGCATCATTTTGAATGAAAGACTCCTAACACGTGTACATTCTGTATGGTTGCGTGTACAGGAGACCCCGGGCAAGAAAATGTAATGTATCGGGATAGAAATCCATCAGTGGTTGCCTGAGACAAAGAGTGGGGGTTTATATGTGAAACAGATCGCCAGTCCAGGTTCGATGCATGAGACAGGGTGCTCAGGGCCGGTGCACTGGGGTGACCCAGAGGGATGGGATGGGGAGGGAGGTGGGAGTGGGGTTCAGGATGGGGGGGCACATGTACACCGTGGCTGATTCATGTCAGTGTATGGCAAAAACTGCTACAATATTATAAAGTAATTAACCTCCAATTTAAAAAATTAAATTTTTTTTAAAAGACTGGGAGTTTAAGGATTAGCTGGAAAGAAGTACAAGGGAATCTTTGGGGTGATAAAAATGTTCTATATCCTCACTGTTGAATCTCATTAAACTATATATAAGGTCGGACCTCAGTGACCATTTTGGCCTCTTCCCTTCCCCCCTTCTCTTCTTCCCACTGGTGGAAAAAGGCTGACTATTGTGCTCTGTTCTCTCATTCCCTCCCCCATTGCTAGAGTGTCCTTGAGGTATCAGTTCCTGGTAGAGATCAACCCTCTCCTAACTTCCCCCTCCTAACCTCCTGTCCAGAAACAGCATTCTGCCCAGAAACAGCAAGAACTATTCTGCTGCATCAGCACAACCTTGAGCAGATCAGGCAACCAACCTGGTCTTGCCCCCTTGCTAACTGACCTATGAGAGACCACCACTGCAAATCTTGCCTAAAGTTATATAAGTTGCCTCTTGCCTTTGTTCGGTGCAGACTTCCTGACCTCGCTCTGTTAGGTCTTGGGGTTCTGCCCCGGGGTGCACAGCCAGTAAAGCATGTTACATTATCTATTTGGCATTTGGGTTCTTTTGTTTAACATCATTGGGCCATTTCGACCTTACACTATACGCTTAAAATGGTATGTTTTAGGGACTTCCCTGATGGTCCAGTGGTTAAGACTCTATGTTCCCAATGCAGGGAGCATGGGTTTGATCCATGGTCAGGGAATCAAGATCCTGTATGCCACACTGTGCAGCCAAAAAAAAAGGTATTTTAGTGATTGTAAAATTGAAAAATACCGAGCCGTTCTGACCACAATAAGGATGTGTGCCCATCTTATCACAAGTAAATAAATAAGAGGGCTGTGGCTAGTTCAGGGCTGATGGTGTGCATCGAAGCACAGCACACAATCCAAGGTGGGCGCCAGCTCTCCAAATAAAGCACAGGGAAAGACTGAGAGTAGTCCTTCCACTTATCTCTGTGTAAGATCACTGTACACACACCCCTTCACACCGTCGATAAAAACCTACCTTAGTTCTCACAGTTCCTGAAGTAAACTGCCTCGCAAAGGAAAGAAATACTTTTCTTCTTTCCCCTTCTCTTTCCTTCTCTCTGTCCCCTTCCCTCCCTCCGTCTTCTTTCTCACTCCCTTTACCCCTTTATTCAACTCTCCCCATCCCCTTCCTCTCCTTCCTTTCTATTTCCATACATCAGGTCAGATTTTAGTTACTCTTCTGTAGGTTTTATCCCAATTTATAACTCTTGGACAACAGTTTATATAGATCTGCCTAAGATCCAACCAGTCCATTCTAAAGGAGATCAATCCTGGGTGTTCATTGGAAGGACTGATGCTAAAGCTGAAATTCCAATACTTTGGCCACCTCATGCGAAGAGTTGACTCATTGGAAAAGACTCTGATGCTGGGAGGGATTGGGGGCGGGAGGAGATGGGGACGACAGAGAATGAGATGGCTGGATGGCATCACCGACTCGATGAACATGAGTTTGAATGAACTCCGGGAGTTGGTGATGGACAGGGAGGCCTGGCGTGCTGTGATTCATGGGGTCGCAAAGAGTCAGACACAACTGAGCGACTGAACTGAACTGAACACTTTTTAATGGCTACATTGTATTCTATTGTATGAATATCCTAATGAGCATTTAGCAAGTGCTCTAGTGGTAAAAATTTACATTGTTTCCACTTTGGGGATTTTTTTTTTTCCTTCTAAACTGTTTAATTGTCAGGATTATTTCAGACAAGAAGAAATGTTTCCCACTAAAGAGATGCCACTTCCCATTAGGAAAGGCCAATGTCTGTCCCAATGAACATCACATCGGTATTACTCACTCTGGGCACAGTCATCCTGCAGCCACCATGAATGCATCCTTTCCTGGGATTCATGGAGACGGAGGCATCCTACCTGGTCCTCCTCAGGTGAACTTCTAACACCCACATCAAACCCTACAAAGTGAGAACCCAGAGAACAGCTTGAGCATCCTCTGAAGGCTGTGAAAAGACATTGCACTTGAGCTGTTATTAACACCTGATAACTCATTAAAACCAGACTGATTATCAACAAGCAGCAGGTTCCTTTCACACTCAAAACGAACTAGCTCGGTTTCAAAATGATGGCTAAATTAAACCCAGAGAGTTGGCAAATGGCCTCCTCTTATAACCCTGCTAATTCCTTGGGCTAATTAGTTCTCCTTTCTTCATCAACTGCTTAGGAAAATAAATGACCAGGTGATGCATCTCCTTTACTTGATGGGTAAGACTTTCTGTAGAATATGACGATGACAAGGCTGATAATAACAATGACCACTGCATAGTGAACCACTTACTATAGACTGTGTATTTTACACAGATGAACCTATTGAATTTATTAGTATAATGTGGAAATAGGCACAAAAATTGGGTCATCCAATATCATGCACCCAGCAGGACTGCCCAAGATCTACCTATTCCAAAGCCTCAGTTTCAGGGTGGGATGGATTGGACCTGATCACCAGGAGATTTCTGTAAAGGACTTCACACTGACACACCCCTAGCTTGTTTATATGTTTCCACAGACTAGCACACTGTTTAGCACCTAGTATGTGGAGAAGACTCTTGAGAGTCCCTTGGACTGCAAGGAGATCCAACCAGTCCATTCTAGAGGAGATCAATCCTGGGTGTTCATTGGAGGGACTGATGCTAAAGCTGAAACTCCAATACTTTGGCCACCTCATGTGACGAGTTGACTCACTGGAAAAGACTCTGATGCTGGGAAGGGTTGGGGGAGGGAGGAGAAGGGGACGACCGAAATGAGATGGCTGGATGGCATCACCGACTCGATGGACATGAGTTTGAGTGAACTCCGGGAGTTGGTGATGGACAGGAGGCCTGGCATGCTGTGATTCATGGGGTCACAAAGAGTCGGACACAACTGAGCGACTGAACTGAACTGATGTGCCAAATAAAACTTTTTCCCTTGAATGAAGAAAAATGGGTCCTTTATGGATTGTTTTGAGAGTTACAGAAAATGACCTATGGACCAAGTATTGTGATTTGGCTAGAGTCAGCTGACTGGCTTTCTACTCCGCAGGTGGGCGGTGTGATGAGTCAGCATCAGGATGTGTGGGTGGGCTGACTGGCCTTTCTTCACAGGCCAAGCCTTTCAGAGAAGGTTGAATGGTGCTTAAACGCGTAGAGAAGATCTTAGGAAAGAGCATATTCCAGGGAAAAGAATCTGATAAAAAAAAAATAGATGTAGGGACTTCCCTAGCAGCCCAGCGGTTAAGAATCCACCTGTCAGTGCAGGGAAGACAGGTTCCATCCCTGGTCCAGGAAGATCCCAGGTGCCGAGGGGTAACTGAGCCCATGTGCCTAGAGCAACAAGGAAGCCACTGCAATGGGAAGTCCAAGCACCACAATGAAGAGTAGCCCTGCTCACCTCAACCAGAGGAAGCCCATGCACAGCAACGGAGACCCGGTGCAACCAAGTATAAATTAATTATCTTTACTAGATATGTATGTATGTATAACTGAATCACTTTGCTGGGCATCTGAAACTAACACAACATTGTAAATAAACTACACTTCCATTAAAAAAAAAAAAAAAAATGACCCTGCCAAAAGAAAGCATATTCCTTCCCCAACACTACAGAGGGATATCATAACAAATCTTCCAGACAAAAAATACCAGAAAAAAATTCCAAAATGAAATAAACAGAAACATGACAATTCATGAAATTATGAGACCTAAGTCATGGTTTGCTTTACCCTGCAGCCATGTCAACATTGCAAACTTTCAGCAAGACAGAAACACAAATATTCTCCCCAGGATGGATAACAGATCAGTTAAATCAATCCTGGCCTAACCATGAGATGGAATACTTTGAAATTATTAAATAGTGTAATCAAGGTGTATTTAAAGTCACTGAAAAATATTTTGATAATTAAATTAATAAAGCCAGGAATAAAACAGATTACGTACTACAGTCCTACTTTTCAAATATTCTGAAGCTTTTAAAAAGTATAATGAACATATATTTAAAGCCATTGAAAGATGTTTTGATAATTAAATTAATCAAGTCAGTAAGAAAACAGATACTGTATAATCCCAGTTTTTTATAAAGTATAAAGTTTAAGAAAAAGAATCTGGAAGGACATATAGTAAAATGTGAACAGGTTTTTATGTATCTTGAGTTTGTGAGTGATTTTTAATATTTATTTGGCATGTGTTTTTAATTTTTATATAGTAAATCTACATTGATTATAGGACTAAAACTAAATTAAACCTGTTGATTTGATCATGTTTATTTAAATAGACTCTTGAAGAGAACAATTCAGTCATAACCCAAAGCAGACCCTGGAAAAGACACCTGAAACTGAATATTCAGCTAGGCTGTGTCAACTGCCCAAAGATCCAGTATAACTTGGGTGGGATCAGGAATTGTTAAAAATGGTGGAGGAGTTTTTAAAATTCCAGTCTACTCTGAGTCATAATAATTCCCCCCAAAATGCTATTATAACTAATTTCAAACACATCAATGAAACATGTGTCATTCATAAATATCTAAAAACATCTAGATGACTGATGCCCAGTAGAAAAACAGCCAATGTTTGCCCGCATCTTCCAGTTAGATGTCATTTCAGCAGCCTTGCAAAGAACTTTCCTTAGTGTAGGAGCTCTTGTCTAGCTCTCTTTGGACAATTTCATCCCCCAAAGACTCTCGCAGTGAGTCACAGAAAATGAACAGGTCCAGAAGTCAGGAGGGGTGGCCCAGCTCCGCTGTTAGGGCTGTGTGACCTTGGGTGAGTCCATCCCCAGGTCTCAGCTGGCTGATCTACTGGACCCAAGCCCTAAGGTTCTCTTCCCCCAGGAATTTGAAACTTGGAAACCGAGACACATTAATGGCAGAACTCAAGTCGACCACGAATTTCATCTGCAACTGAGTGCTCCAGAACTTGGCTGGTATTTCCCTTTCCTAACAAATCCTTCCTTCATTCTTCAGCCCTACCATCCTAACAATCAATGATTGTTCCTTATATTAACTAGAGTCCGTTTCTGTTGCTTAGAACCAGCTAAGACTTCACTACTGTGGCTCCGATGGAAAGAAGCCTTTCCCGCCCAGCACGCAGGGAATTGGTCAGTCAGGCAAAGGAGTCTGACCCACAGCAGAAGACTGCCACAGACAGCAGCTGTCATCCTTGTGCTAAGAGGCAGGGACCCAGCAGGGCAAGCTGTCACATTCAATAAAGATTCTCAGTGAGCCCAGCCACGCTCTCTGAGCACCCAGGCGTGAACCCCCAGGGGGAGGGAGCAGGAAGGAGTGACAATGAACATGAAATGTAGTCTACATCTCTCAGTCCCCCACACCTGGCTGGCTCTGTGCCAGCCACACCCAGGGCACTGACTTCTTTCCTCCGTGACTTTGTACAATGACTGTTGGACTCTTCCTTACACAGTGGTTCTCAATTGGAGCAGTTTTGCTCCACAGGGGACATTTGGCAATCATGTCTGCAGACGTTTTTGGTTATCACAACCAGAAATGAAGGGGTGGGGTGTTCCTGTCATCTAGTGGGGAGATACCAGAACTATCTGTTTTCTACCGCTGTTTTAACAAGTTCCTACAAACTTTTTTAGTCACTAAGTTATTTTCAAATTTTTGTGACCCCACAGACTGTAGCCTGCCAGGTTCTACTGTCCATGGGATTTCCCAGGCAAGAATACTGGAGTGGATTGCCATTTCCTTCCCTAGAGGATCTTCTCAACCCAGAGATTGAACTCATATCTCCTGCATTGGCAAGTGGATTCCCTGGAGAAGGAAATGACAACCCACTCCAGTATTCTTGCCTGGGAAACTTCATGGACAGAGGAGCCTGGGGGGCTACAGTTCATGGGGTTGCAAAAGAGTCAGATACAATTTAGCAACTAAACAACAGTAACAAAATTAGTGGCTTAAAGCAACAGATTCATTTATGTGTTTAAACAACAAATTTATTATCCTACAGTCCCAGAGGTCAGAAGATTAACCCGAGTCCAGGGGCCTGCTTTCCCTCCGAACTCTAGGGAAGAATTTGTTTCCTTGTGTATTCCAGCTTCTAGAGATTGCCTCCATTCCTAGGTTCATGACCTCTTCCTCCATCTTCAAAGACAGCAGTTGTATCATCAACTCTTCCTTCTCTACTTCCACTATCATATCACCTCCTCTCTTACAAGGACCCTTATCATTATATCAGGCCCACCTGGATCAACTAGGATAATCTCCCCCGCCTCAAGTTTCTTAGTTTAAATCATATCTGCAAGGGTGTGGTTTGTTGTTGTTTTACCATGAAAGGTAACATATACACAGAATCTGGGAAATAAGACACGAATATCTTTGGGGGGGCAGGTATTATTCTATCTCCTACACCATGGATCCTGCTAGACATCCTACAGCCCCCACAACAGCCATCTGGTTTAAAACGTAAATAGCGCATGAGAACCCTTCATGCTCTCATATCTGGAGGTAAGTCTCCCACAGGCCTTAACTTAGTATCAATTTTTAATATGAATTACAGCCACAGACCCACTATTCCTTGATCCCACCAATTTGAAACACTGCCTAAATTTTGCAATAGTTGTGAAGACTGTTCAGTTCAAGTAAGTAGGAAATTTTGTTTTCCTAAAAAGTTAGCAAAAACAAGACCAGGAGCTGACTGTGGCTCAGATCATGAACTCCTTATTGCGAAGTTCAGACTTAAATTGAAGAAAGTAGGGCAAACCACTAGACCATTCAGATATGACCTCAATCAAATCCCTTATGATTATACAGTGGAAGTGAGAAATAGATTTAAGGGACTAGATCTGATTGATAGAGTGCCTGATGAACTCTGGACGGAGGTTCGTGACATTGTACAGGAGACAGGGAACAAGACCATCCCCATGGAAAAGAAATGCAAAAGAGCGAAATGGCTGTCTGAGGAGGCCTTACAAATAGCTGTGAAAAGAAGAGAAGCGAAAAGCAAAGGAGAAAAGGAAAGATATAAGCATCTGAATGCAGAGTTCCAAAGAAGAGCAAGGAGAGATAAGAAAGACTTCCTCAGTGATCAATGCAAAGAAATAGAGGAAAACAACAGAATAGGAAAAACAAGAGACCTCTTCAAGAAAATTAGAGATTCCAAGGGAACATTTCATGCAAAGATGGGCTCGATAAAGGACAGAAATGGTATGGACCTAACAGAAGCAGAAGATATTAAGATCAGGTGGCAAGAATACACAGAAGAACTGTACAAAAAAGATTTTCCCGACCAAGATAGTCACGATAACGTGATCACTGACCTAGAGCCAGACATCTTGGAATGTGAAGTCAAGTGGGCCTTAGAAAGCATCACTACGAACAAAGCTAGTGGAGGTAATGGAATTCCAGTTGAGCTATTACAAGTCTTGAAAGATGATGCTGTGAAAGTGCTGCACTCAATATGCCAGCAGATTTGGAAACCTCAGCAGTGACCACAGGACTGGAAGAGGTCAGTCTTCATTCCAATCCCAAAGAAAGGCAATGCCAAAGAATGCTCAAACTACCGGACAATTGCCCTCATCTCACACGCTAGCAAAGTCATGCTCAAAATTCTCCAAGCCAGGCTTCAGCAATATGTAAACCGTGAACTCCCAGATGTTCAAGCAGGTTTTAGAAAAGGCAGAGGCACCAGAGATCAAATTGCCAACATCCGCTGGATCATGGAGAAAGCAAGAGAGTTTCAGAAAAACATCTATTTCTGCTTCATTGACTATGCCAAAGCCTTTGACTGTGTGGATCACAATAAACTGTGGAACATTCTGAAAGAGATGGGAATCCCAGACCACCTGACCTGCCTCTTGAGAAACCTGTATGCAGGTCAGGAAGCAACAGTTAGAACTGGACATGGAACAACAGACTGGTTCCAAATAGGAAAAGGTGTACTTCAAGGTTGTATATTGTCACCTTGCTTATTTAACTTATATGCAGAGTACATCATGAGGAACGCTGGGCTGGAAGAAGCACAAGCTGGAATCAAGATTGCCGGGAGAAATATCAATAACCTCAGATATGCAGATGACACTACCCTTATGGCAGAAAGTGAAGAGGAACTCAAAAGCCTCTTGATGAAAGTGAAAGAGGAGAGTGAAAAGGTTGGTTTGAAGCTCAACATTCAGAAAACAAAGATCATGGCATCTGGTCCCATCACTTCATGGGAAATAGATGGAAAAACAGTGGAAACAGTGTCAGACTTTGTTTTTTTGGGCTCCAAAATCACTGCAGATGCTGATTGCAGCCATGAAATTAAAAGACGCTTGCTCCTTGGAAGGAAAGTTATGACCAACCTTGATAGTATATTAAAAAGCAGAGACATTACTTTGCCAACCAAGGTCCGTCTAGTCAAGGCTATGGTTTTTCCCGTGGTCATGTATGGTTGTGAGAGTTGGACTGTGAAGTAGGCTGATTGCCGAAGAATCGATGCTTTTGAACTGTGGTGTTGGAGAAGACTCTTGAGAGTCCCTTATACTGCAAGGAGATCCAACCAGTCCATTCTAAAGGAGATCAATCCTGGATGTTCATTGGAGGGACTGTTGCTAAAGCTGAAACTGCAATACTTTGGCCACCTCATGCGACGAGTTGACTCACTGGAAAAGACTCTGATGATGGGAAAGGTTGGGGGCGGGAGGAGAAGGGGACGATGGAGAATGAGATGGCTGGATGGCATCACCGACTCTGTGGACATGAGTTTGAGTGTACTCCGGGAGTTGGTGATGGACAGGGAGGCCTGGCGTGCTGTGATTCATGGGGTCGTGGAGAGTCGGACACGACTGAGCGACTGAACTGAACTGAACTGAACTGAAAAAGTTTAAAGGACTCCCCTGGTGGCTCAGATGGTAAAGAATCCACCTGCATGGGAGACCTGAGTTCAAACCCTGGGATGGGAAGATCCCCTGGTTAAAGGAAAGGCTACCCATTCCAGTATTCTTGCCTGGAGAAAGCAAAAGAAGATAGTCATTTCTTAGCCTTAACTTAATTCTTATAACTTAGAGGTTTGGGGCTTCAAATGTTTGGAAGTTACTCATGGCAAAGGGATTGAACTCCCCAAACTTTGGGACAGAAAATGGGAAGTTATAATGTTACCAAACCCAGTCCCTCTTCCCCACCAACATCATGCTTGTGCTTCCTAGGAGTAGAAATCCTGGGGAAGCAAGAAGTGACCTAATGTCAGTTTTATAAGCGCCAGAAGCCAAGCACTGGGCTGTGAGCCTTGCATCTGTAACCCTGCTAGGTTGGTGTCATCATTCTCATCTTAACATGAGCAGACTCTGTGTCTGGGAAATTAAAATTTTGACCAGGGTTACAAAGTCATTAAACGATGGATTGAAATTCGGATCTGTATCACTTCAAAGCCTGTAGGCTTTGGGACAAGATGTTTGATGTTCTTTCCACATTCCACATCAAAAGCATCTTTTACAGCCTTAGTGAAGTGAATGAGGACACCCAAAAAAGTTAAATAACTTCTGTAATGAAATAAAGCAGGGGTCAGCAAACTTTTCCCAAAGAGTCAGTTAGTAAATATTTCAGGCTTTGCAGGCCATATGGTCCCTGCTGCAACTGCTCAACTCTGCCTTAGTAGGGCGAAAGCAGCCACAACTTATACATAATTTATGGGTGTGGCTGTGTTCCAATAAAACTTTATTTACAATAACAAGCAGTGATAAGAGTGGCCCCTGGAGCCATAGCTTGCCACCTCCTGGAATAAAGCTTTAAAATCCCCATAATAGCCTTCATCTTGGACTTTGCTGGTGGCTTAGCAGTAAAAAATCCACCTGCAATGCAGGAGGGAGAAGGCAATGGCAAGCCACTCCAGTACTATTGCCTAGAAAATCCCATGGATGGAGGAGCCTGGTAGGCTGCAGTCCGTGGGGTCGCTAAGGGTCGGACACGACTGAGCGACTTCACTTTCACTTTTCACTTTCACACACTGGAGAAGGAAATGGCAACCCACTCCAGTGTTCTTGCCTGGAGAATCCCAAGGACGGGGGAGCCTGGTGGGCTTCTGTCTATGGGGTCACACAGAGTCGGACACGACTGAAGTGACTTAGCAGCAGCAGCAATGCAGGAGACCCTATTTCAATCCCTGGGTTGGGAAGATCCCCTGGAGGAGGACATGGCAACCCACTCCAGTATTCCTGCCCAGAGAATCCGCTGGACAGGGGAGCCTGGCAGGCTACAGTCCACGTGGTCACAAAGAGTCGGACATGACTGAAGCGACTAAGCAGCAGCAGCCTTTTTCCTTCCCCTCAGTGATCGCTCTCTCACACTCTCTCTGGCTCACTCTTACCCTTACACAGCTGATGAAAGGATAAATCAGTATAATCATTCTGGAAAGTGTGTCAGCAATATAACCCAGCCATTCTGTGTTTAGGACAAGAGGGCAAAGATAAAGATATCAAGGTGTTCTTTGCAGCATTGTTTACAATGGTGAAAAGGGAAATAGTGTATCAATAAGGAGTTGTTCAACAGACCCCACTGCACATGAATCATTGCCACAGATTTTAAATGTTACAATGTAGATTTATAGCTAGTGGCATAGAAATCAAGGATATATTTGAAAATCAAGTCATAAAATATTATGCATATAATAATCTTATTTGTGTTTTAATAATATATGTACATAAATGTGATGGTTAATTTTCTGTGTCAACTTGAGTGGGCTAAAGAATTTCCCAGATTGCTGATAAAATATTATTTCTGGGTGTGTCTGTGAAAGTGTTGCCGGAAGAGATTAGCATTTGAATCAGTAGACTGAATAAAGACTCTCACCAGCCCAGGTGGGCATCATCCAATATTTGAAAGTCTGAACAGAACAAAAAGGTAGAGGAAGAGAGAATTCATTCTCCCTGCTTGAGCTAGATCAAACATCTTCTCCTGCCTTTGGACACTGGCACACCTGATTCTTGGGCATCTGAACTTACACCATCGGCCCTCTGATTCTCAGACCTTCTGATTCATTACTCAATCATAATTCCTGCTTCTCCCCCTGGCTGACTGCAGATCATGGGACTTCTCAGACTCCATAAGCACGTGAGCCAGTAACTATAATAAATTTCCTCTGGTATAATCTTAATGGTTCTATTTCTCTAGCAAGCCTTGACTAATACAATAGACTTTTTTTTTTAATCTTTAATGATAAATGCCAAGTATTTATGGTGGTTATTTCTGGGTAGTAGAATTTTAACTGTTTTTAATTGGCTTTTTTATTAATCTTTGTAATTCCAAGGCCACTCAGCTCTACACTAATGCATACAAGATGCTCAGAAAATATTTTGTTGAGGAAGTGAAAAAATATTTCTAGTATGTGTTTAAGCTACAGCATGAGGGGCTTCATTTGGATATAAGGAAAGTATTTCTACCATAATGGGCAGTAAACACAGGAAAGTATAATTAGAAGAGCATCTGGAATCACCTTTCCTGAATATATTTGTTTAAAGAGTAGAGTCATCTTATGATCATGAAATGAGCAAGATTTTCTTTAATATGTCACAAATCCAGGAGCTGTCAAAAAAACATACATACATAAATTTGATTACATTAAAGTTTTTCTGAGAAGTCAGCCTATGGCTTCTCCAGTGGCTCAGTTGGTAAAGAATCTGCCTGCAATGCAGGAGACCCAGGTTCAATCCCTGGGTAGGGAAGATCCCCTGGAGGAGGAAATGGCAACCCACTCCAATATTCTTGCCTGGAGAATCCCATGGACAAAGGAGCCGGGCATGTACTGTCCATGGGATTGCAAAGAGTCAGACACGACTGAGAGATTAACCTTCAATTTCACAAAGTCTACAGGCTGCAGATCACCATGAAAAATCAAAATACACATAATGAATCAAGAAATAATGTTTGTGAAGCTTAGTAAAGAAAAAGGTATGTATAATGCATAAAATCAGTAAGAAAAAAGCAGACCAATAGAAAAATGGGCAAAAGATAAGGATAATTTGTAAGAATAGAAATACAAATGATTCTCATACAAATGAAAAAATGCTCTATGTTATTCATAATAAAAGAAACTCAAATTAAAACTATGTTGAGATGTCAATTTTCACCTGTCAGATTCCCCAAATTAAAAAGAACTTGATAATCAATGTTGGTTGATGCAACTGTAGGGAAATAGACACTCTCATTCATCACTGGGGATGGGGTGTAAATTGGTACAGCCTCTTTGGAGGACAATTTGACAAATTCTATTTTAAAAAGTATATCATTTGCCCACCTATTCCACTTTCATAAGTGTATTCCACAATGTAGTCACACATGACCAAATTATACAAGTATCAGATTATTGATTGCAGCTTGTTTATAATAGCAGAAGAGTACAAACAACCTGAACTATAGCCTCCTATGCAGTGTACTCTGCAGTGACTAAAAAGGAAATCGGAAAATTCTCCATATACTGAGGATGGAAACAGCTCTAAGATATATATTTAAAAGAAAGTGGGAGGGAAGCAAATAGCAGAAAAGTGGACATCTTTTATGGTAAAAAAGAAAAAGGAGAGAACACATGTACACATATGTGTACATACATACATGCATGTATATATACACACACAGTTTGGTAGTGTAAACATATTTCTAGAATGGTTCATCTGTTGCCCTGAGGGCAGGGGGCATGGTAAATGGAATAGTGAGAGACTTTTCACTCTTGAAGTTTGAGCCGTGAGAAAACACAAAAAACTAATGGAGCCCCTTTTCTACTTCAGAACTTTCTATATAGTGTTCTTTCTGCTTTAAGAAAGAGATGCTTTACCTTTAACTTACCTGTACATTCAAACACACCCACAAAATCTTCCTCCTGGAAATACCTTGTTTTTCTTCAAGAACTCTGTTCAGATGTCACTTCTTCCAGGAAGTCATTCCTGACCAGCCCCACCTCCATCACAAAATGTGAGCTCTCTTTGTTATACCCATTCCCAGTACCTTGTGGCATTTATCACAATTGATGTCCCTTGTCATGATTTAATACCTGTCTCCCTCACCAGAGGTGCCACAAGGGGCTAGTTCACTAGTGGGTCCCCAGCATCAAGCTAAACATATGCCACTTAAGACATGAGTGTATCAGAGGGCTTTTTCCTTTGAGGGGGGAGTTGTTATGAACGGAATGTCTGTGTCCCCTCAAAATTTATATGTTGAAATCCTAACCCTCCTGTGATGGTACAAAGAGGTGGGGCCTTTGGAAGATGATCAGGTCATGAGGGTGCAGCCCTCATGAGTGGGATTAGTGCCCTTATGTAAGTGAGGCCCCAGAGAGCTAGCTTGCTCCCTCTCCACCATGTGAGGACACAGGAGAAAATGGCTATCTGCAGCCTGGAAGAGGCCCCCAGAACCCAGCCATGCTGGCAGACTGAGGACAGACCTCTGGACTCCAGAACTATGAGAAATAAATGTGTGTTGTTCACTGTACTCATTCTGTAGTATTTTTTATAGCTCTCTGACTAAGACAGGAGGGAAGAAAGGGAAGGACATACTAAACAAAAAGCATCATGGCAGACAGTAGTCTAAGCGTCTTTACACATACTAACACATTTAATCCTCACAACAAATGGGTACTGTCATTACCAACATTTTACGGATAAGGAAAGAGAGACTGGGGAGAGACAAAGTTAGCGCCCCACGGTCACCAGGAAGAGCCAAGATTCAAACACAGGCAGTCTGGTTCCAGAGCCCGTGAGCTCAACCCCTGGAGGGAAGGATGGATAGAGAGAGTGACAGAAGGAAGAGGGAAGAAGGTCCCCTCACAGCAGTGGGGTGGAGCATCTGACTGTCCCTCCAGCATGGGGCCTTGCTGGGCCGGCAAGCTGCCTGGTCTTTGGGAAGTTACAAGATCACCATTAATGAAGATTCTATACTATTTATAAAACACCTGCAAACTGAATATATTGGACCTCAGCAAAGAGACAGCAGGCCTGAAATATGACAGCTGTCTTGTCTAGAGGAGAAGGTAACACACATTGTAGATAAATACACTGTTTGATGTGGGTTAATAGGCTTCATTGAATTAAGGATGACAGAATAATTACAGCAAGAAGCAAAGCAGCAGGGAGACTGCAGGTTCTAATTGAGGATAATTCCAGGGCTGGATAAGATTGGAGGTTTTGACTTTAGGACCATAGTCACTTCCCTGAAATTGGAGCTTTATTATTTTTATTAAATCAGTAGCATCCACTATGATTTGTATGAGTTCTCTGCAAGTCAACAGGAAATCATTTGCAGGACAGGAAATATTAATAAAAGAAACAGAATGAAATGGGAAATAAAAGCAAAGGAGTTCCAGTTTCTCAAATAGGGTTTGTCCCTAATCCTTAAGGTTCAGACTGGATCCTGGAAAGCTAAGAAATGGGGATTCAGTTCAGTTCAGTTCAGTCCCTCAGTTGTGTCCAACTCTTTGCGACCCCATGAATCACAGCACGCCAGGCCTCCCTGTCCATCACCAACTCCCAGAGTTACATTTGGGTAATCAAAACAGCAATAAAAATAGCTATCAGGTAGTGATAGGCTCCAGCCAGGCTCTTATTAGACCGCTTTGATGTCTTAGCCCACTAATGTCCCAAAACAACTTTGTGGAGTGGAAATAAATTTTTCCCTTGTTTTATAAGTAAGACAACTGAGTCTCAGAGAGGTAGAGTGGCTTGTGCAAGACTACACAGCCAGAAATTACCAAAAAGGGGGTTTTAAATTAGAGTTAAGAAAGCAAAGCTTTAGAATCATGCCCAGAAAAGAGTTACTTCTGAGGGAGGAGGTAGATTAAAGAACACATCAGAGGAACAGACCTAGGTATAATTCATTGATGTGCATGAATTCCATTCAGTTTAATAAAGATCTCTGGATATCCATCATGGACCCAACACAGTGCAAAGCTCCTGTTGTAGATTGTTTCTTCCAAAGATGGTCAAGACAATAGTTCCCAAGCCACGTGATCTTATAAGGTGAACTTGATAATCTTTGTGCTGAATGAATGATGGAGTCCATGATCCCTCTCCCTTGGACCTTGAACCTCAACTACCTCCGTCAATACAATATAGCAGAAAAGATACTATTTGACTTCTAGAGATAGAGCATAAAACTGTATGCACATCCTCTTTCCTCTCTTAGGATGCTCACTGTAGGATCCCAGTCACCGTGTTGTGACGAAGTCAACCAGCCCCCAAGGGAACAGCAGATGGAGAGGCCACACGTAGATGTTTTTAATAACTGGCTAGCTGAAGTCCCAGCTAATAGTCAGCAGGAAACACAGACATGTGACAAAAGGTGCCTCCAGATGGCTCCAACTCCTGGCCATCAAGTCACTCTCATCTTTTGACTTTTCCCAGTCGAGTTCCTAGACATCATGAAGTAGAATTCTCGACCCAGGGGATCCAGGAGAATAATAAAAATTGTCAGTATTGTCCCTAAACCTTGGTGTGATTTATTACAAAGAAATGGTAACTGGAAGAGCTCCCACATGAGTAATTTTTTAAGTATATGAAACAGCAGCTGCCCTTCTGTCAACTTTGAAAAACAAGACTCTTAAGGCAGAAGTTTAATCAACAAACAGTGAGCCCTTACACTAAGTGAAATAAGTCAGACAGAGGCAGACAAATACTGCAGGATATCACTTATATGTGGAATCCAGGAAATACAACTAACTAGTGAATATAACAACAACAAGGCTAACTCAAAGATACAGAACAAGTTAGTGGTTACCGGTAGGGAGAGGGAGGAGGGGCAGCATAGATGTCGGGGAGTAAGAAGTGCAAGCTATGCTACAGGGATGTACTGTACAAAATGCAGAGTATAGGCAATATTTTGTAATAATTGTAAATATTTTGTAACCTTTAAAAATTGTGTTAAAAATAAAACTTAATAAAAGCCAATGTGCCTCATAATAGCCAAAATGTGAAAATAATCCAGATATCCATCAGCTGATACACAGTGGAAAAACCAAAATGTGGTGGAGCTGTACAATGGAATATCGCTCAGCAATAAAAAGGAACAAAGTTCTGATACCTGCTACAACATGAATGAACCTGGAAAACATTATGTTAAAGAGAGAAGCTAGGGACTTCCCTGATGGTCCAGTGGCTAAGACTTCACACTCCCAAGGCAGGGGCCCTGAGTTCAAGCCCTGGTCGAGGAACTAGATCCCATATGTTTCAACTTGAGATCCTGCGAGTCGCCATGACGATCCTTCCTGCTGCAACTAAGACCCAGTGCAGTCAAATAAACGGGTGTTTTTTCAAAAGAGAGAGAGAGAAGCAAGAAACAAAAGGTCACACATTGTATAATTCCATTTACGTTCAGAGTGGGCACATCCATAGAGATAGGAAGTAGATCAGTGGTTACCAGAGGATAGGGGAGGGGCAAACGAGGAGTGACTGTTCGATGGGTAAAGCGCTTCTTTGTGGAGTGATTAAATATGTTAGAATCAGACAGTGGTGAGAGTAGAAAAATCTTGTAAATACACTAAAGTCACTGAATCTCGTGTTCTTTAATGGTGAATTTTATGGGCTATGAATTATATTTCAATTTCTTAAAAAAAGCAATGCACTAGGGACCTCTGCAAGAGTGTGGGCTTTTAAGTCTTGTGAGTGAGTGAAAGTTGCTCAGGCATGTCCGACTCTTTGCGACCCCATGAGCTATACAGTTCATGGAATTCTATAAGCTTTGGGGTCAAGTAAAACAGTGGAAACAGTGTCAGACTTGATTTTTTTGGGCTCCAAAATCACTGCAGATGCTGATTTCAGCCAGGAAATTAAAAGACGCTTACTCCTTGGAAGGAAAGTTATGACCAACCTTGATAGTATATTAAAAAGCAGAGACATTACTTTGCCAACAAAGGTCCGTCTAGTCAAGGCTATGGTTTTTCCCGTGGTCATGTATGGATGTGGGAGTTGGACTGTGAAGAAAGCTGATCGCCGAAGAATTGATGCTTTTGAACTGTGGTGTTGGAGAAGACTCTTGAGAGTCCCTTGGACTGCAAGGAGATCCAACCAGTCCATTCTAAAGGAGATCAATCCTGGGTGTTCATTGGAAGGACTGATGCTAAAGCTGAAACTGCAATACTTTGGCCACTTCATGCAACAAGTTGACTCACTGGAAAAGACTCTGATGCTGGGAAAGGTTGGGGGCGGGAGGAGAAGGGGACAACAGAGAATGAGATGGCTGGATGGCATCACTGACTTTGTGGACGAGTTTGAGTGAACTCCGGGAGTTGGTGATGGACAGGGAGGCCTGGCGTGCTGTGATTCGTGGGGTCGCAGAGAGTCGGACACGACTGAGTGACTGAACTGAACTGAACTGAAACCTGCATTGACATCCAGGGATTTCCAGTTTCTAACTGCATGATTTGGACAGGTTTCTGGATCCCTCAGGGGCTGAGATTATGCATCTGTAAAATGGGGAAAAGAAGACTCACTTTGCAGGACTGTTGTCAGGATTAATAATGCCTGGTCAAAGACTCTAACAGAAACAGAAACCCACTCAAGCAGCATCAACCAAACTAAGAATTTTATTAAAGGAATCAAGGACATCTCATAGGAGTCCAGGTCACGAAGGAGAACTTGGCCTCATAAGAAGCTTGAACCAGAAATTTTAAAGCTATCAAACATCAACACTGAGATTCTTTCTGGCGTATATGTAATGAGTAAGGGAATGTCCTTAAAATTGTTGATTTGTAGAAAATTGAGATTTTGCATCATATTTTAAAGGTAATCCATTAGAGTCACTTAGTTATTGCAAAATAACATTTTTGTAAAGGAGACAATTTGAATACCAAATAAGAAAGGGCTCAGTATCTAAACTGGAAGAGTTGAAAAGGATCACAAGCTTGGAGCAACAAAATCACCCTCCTGTGACAAATTTAGTTTATGACCTTGGAGGACAAAGGGACTCTTCTACAATGAACAGATATAGTTTCTTACAACACATTTTTTTAAATCTCAAGGTTGTCAGTTAACAAACCTAAGAACTCTTAGAACAAATTTTTACTCATTATGGAGAAGTACTTTCCTATTTTATAAATAAAATTAAAAAGAAAATGAACGTATATAACAGTGTATAACTGAGTCATTTTGTTGTACAGCAGAAATTGACACAACACTGTAAGTCAACTAACTTCAATTTTTTAAAAATTAGAAAAGAAGTTAACTTTATGTTGACAAGAGACAAAAATTATATATAGATTTACTAAATTCTTTATGGTAGTTATCTTAATATTCAATGGCCTTTATTAAATTGAAGGGGTGGTTCTCAGCCCTGGCTGAACCTTAAAGTCACTGAATACCTTTTTAAAAATATCATGACCCAGTCAAAAAGTCTAATTTAATCAGGGACTGGCATGTTTGAGGGAAAGCAAGGAGACCAGTGTGGTGGGAACATAGTGAGTGATGGTGGGAAGGATGGGAGGGGAGGTCATTGATGTAAAGGGGCTAGGAGGTGTAGGCTCCCACACACCAATGTGAGGACAGTAGACTTTAGGAAAAATGGGGAGCCACTGCAGGGGGTTGGGCGGGGTGTACTTGGCTACACATAAATCCAATCAAGTCAGCTGAAAGGAAACAGGGAAATTATAGGTTTTAAATCTGTGGATGGTGCCCATCTAAGTTTCAACATTATTCTCTCTGTCTCTCCACCACCACCACCACCCCTACTCATGAGCTTAGTTTAATGAAACAACTGCCATGTTGTCTACTGCTCTGTGGGGACAACCACCCAGCAAGGAGCTGAGAGAAGCCTCTGACCAACAGCCAACTAGGGACTGAAGCCCTCAGCGAATAATTCTTAAGGAACTGAATCCTGCCAATAATCCTGGGATCTTGAAGCCCCACCCCAAGTCCTTCCTGGTGACAGCTGTAGCCTAGCAGACTCCTAACTGTGGCCTGTGGAAGACTCTGAGTCCAAGCATCTCTCACAGGCTCATTTGCACCCAGAAACTTGACCCACAGAAGCTATTTCATTTGAAGCTGCTAAATTTGGGGATGATTTGCTATGCAGCAAACTAATTATTAATTAGTTATTAATTAATTATTAATTAACTCCTTCAAGTTAATAATAGTAAATTAATACAGTGACTTAGACCAGGATAAGGATGATAAACCTGAAGGCAAATGAGTAAGTCTCAGATATACTGTGGAGGCTGAAATGATGGATTTTAGAAATGAATTAAATGGGGAGGAATCAGTTTGAACACTAGAATTCTATTTCCAGAAACTGTGAACGGTGGCACCATTTTCTGAGATGGAGAGGAATGAAAGATGAACAGGTTTGAAAGAGAGAAATAATTCTACTTCTCAACACCTTAATTTGTCTGTAAGATAAGAGCAATCAGCTATGCAAGCCTAGAGTTCAGAGAAAACCTAGAGTTCAGAGAAAATGGGGTGCCTCTCTGTTCACTAAGCCTCAGTTCTCTTTTCTCTCAGTAGCAAAGGCCTTCCAATCTCCCATCCCCTCTGCTCTCAGGAAGGCTTTCCAGAACCAAGGTGAGCCTCACCCCTAGCCAGGTTGTTTTTGTTCAGTCACTCAGTCATGTCCGACGCTTTGTGACCCCGTGGACTGCAGCATGCCAGGCCTCCCTGTCCTTCACTGTCTCCCAGAGCTTGTTCAAACTCATGTCCATTGAGTTGGTGATGCCATCATACCATCTCATCCTCTGATGTCCCTTTCTCCTCCTGCCTTCAATCTTTCCCAGCATCAGGGCCTTTTCTAATGAGTCAGCTCTTCTAATCGGGCGGCCAAAATATCAGATCTTCAGCTTCAGCATCAGTCCTTAAAATGAATATTCAGAACTGATTTCCTTTAGGATTGACTGGTTTGATCTCCTTACTGTTCTCCAGCACCACAGTTCAAAAGCATCAATTCTTTGGTGCTCAGCCTTCTTTATGGTCCAACTCTTACACCCATACATGACTACTGAAAAAGCCATAGCTTTGACTAGATGGACCTTTGTCAGTAATGTCTCTGCTTTTTAATATGCTGTATAGCCAGGTAGACCAGACAATCTGGAATCACCACTCAGTTCAGCATCTTTAACCACATGCATCCAAAAAGTTACCAAGAGAGAATGGCGTAGGTGTGCAAAACAGAATCAGAGATGGTAAACACCTCACCTAGAGACAGAGAAACGAGCAGCCTCCTTGGCCCCTGCCTGCCAATCTGAGCTCTAGTGCCTGTGAGTTCCATGAGATGGCCACGTTTTCACAGAAATTTCTCTTGGTTCTTAAGCTACTTTGACATTATCAGAGCTTTGAAAAAATAGCAATAAAAATAGTTACATATTTGTACCTGCAGATCAGGATTGCCATAATGCCTCACAAATAAGATCAGGTATTTGGAAGTCCCCGGTACAAAATACTGTGCAAAAAGAGCTATTGTCACTACTTTTGTTATGCCTAATCCTATTCTTTAAAAAATATCTTTCGATTCACTAAGGAGCTGTAGTGTCCAAACATCAAACATCAGAAAAGCTACAGGAGAGTAGACCAGAGATTCAGAACTGTGCTGTTCAGTACAATAGCCACTGGCCATATGCAGCTATTTAAGCTGAAATAAAATAAAACTTTAACTGCCAGTTGAACTAGACACATTCCAAGTGCTCAGTAGTCACATGTGTCTGTATGGTTACCAATCCAAAAGTGAGTATATATTAATAGAACGTGTCCATTGTTACAGGAAGGATGGTTTTAATTGGGTCAGAACACTCTTACCCAGGAATTAGGAGCACATTGTCAAAAAGCAATTCCGGAAGATGACGTCAAAAGATTGGGAATTTGCCTCCAATCAAATCTCAAATTTGCACATAATTCTTTCTAAAAATTTAACATTTTTTAGCTTACCTAGTTTCATTTACATGTACATATTCAGCCTGTGGGGCTTCCCAGATGGCACTCAGTTCAGTTCAGTCGCTCAGTCGTGTCCAACTCTTTGCGACCCCATGGACTGCAGCACACCAAGCTTCCCTGTCCATCACCAACTCCCAGATCTTGCGCAAACTCATGCCCATCAAGTCAGTGATGGACTCAACCCTCTCATTCTCTGTTGTCTGCTCCTCCTACCTTCAGTCTTTCCCAGCATCAGGGTCTTTTCCAGCATCAGGGTCTTTTCCAGCATCAGGGTCTTTTCCAGTGAGTCAGTTCTTCACATCAGGTGGCCAGAGTATTGGAGCTTCAGCCTCAGCATCAGTCCTTCCAATGAATATTCAGGACTGATTTCCTTTAAGATTGACTGGTTTGATCTCCTTGCTGTACAAGGGACTCTCAAGAGTCTTCTCCAACATCACAGTTCAAAAGCATCAATTCTTCAGAGCTCAGCTTTCTTTATGGTCCAGCTCTCACATCCATACATGACTACTGGAAAAACAATAGCTTTGACTGCTGCTGCTGCTGCTAAGTCACTTCAGTCGTGTCCGACTCTGTGTGACCCCATAGACAGAAGCCCACCAGGCTCCCCCGTCCCTGGGATTCTCCAGGCAAGAACACTGGAGTGGGTTGCCATTTCCTTCTCCAATGTGTGAAAGTGAAAAGTGAAAGTGAAGTCGCTCAGTCATGTCTGACTCGTAGCGACCCCATGGACTGACGCCTACCAGGCTCCTCCGTCCATGGGATTTTCCAGGCAAGAGTACTGGAGTGGCTTGCCATTGCCTTCTCCGTAGCTTTGACTAGATGAACCTTTGTTGGTAAAGTAATGTCTCTGCTTTTTAATATGTTGTCTAGATTGGTCATAGCTTTCTTCCAAGGAGCAAGTGTCTTTTAATTTCATGGCTGCAGTCACCATCTTCAGTGATTTTGGAGCCCAAGAAACTAAAGTCTGTCACTGTTTCGTTTCCCCATTTATTTGGCATGAAATGATGGGACCAGATGCCATGATCTTAGTTTTTCTTCTCTGACTTTCATCAAGAGGCTTTTTAGTTCTTCTTTGCTTTCTGCCATAAGAGTGATGTCACCTGCATGTCTGAGGTTATTGATATTTCTCCTGGAAAGCTTGATTCCAGCTTGTGCTTCATCCAGCCCAGCGCTTCTCATGATGTACTCTGCATGTAATTTAAATAAGCAAGGTTACAATGTACAGACTTGACATACTCCTTTCCCAATTTGAAACCAGTCTGTTGTTCCATGTCCAGTTCTAACTGTTGCTTCTTGACCTGCATACTGTTTTCTCAGGAGGCAGGTAAGATGGTCTGGTATTCCCTTCTCTTTAAGAATTTTCCACAGTTTGTTGTGATCCACACAGTCAAAGACTTTAGCGTAGTAATAAAGCAGAGTAGGTGGCATTAGTGATAAAGAATCCACCTGTCAATGCAGGAGACACAAGAGACACAGTTTCAATCCTTGGGTCGGGAAGATCCCATGGAATAGGAAATGGCAACCCACTGCAGTGTTTTTGCCTGGAAAATTCCATGGACAGAGGTGCCTGCTGGGTTACAGTCCATGGGGCTGCAAAGAATTGGACATGACTGAGTGTCCAAAAGGCAGTGGCTGCACGGGCGCAGGAGGGCCAAGAGGAGCTACTGCACGTTCAAGGTCAGGAGGGGCGGCCTTGAGGAGATACCGCTCATCCAAGGTAAGGTACAGCGGCTGCACTTTGCTGGAGCGGCTGTGAGGAGATTTTCCACGACCAAGGTAAGAGAAACCCAAATAAGACGGTAGGTATTGCGAGGGGGCATCAGAGGGCAGACACACTGAAATCATAATCACAGGAAACTAGCCGATCTGATCACATGGACCACAGCCGAATGTGGTCCACTGGAGAAGGGAATGGCAAACCACTTCAGTATACTTGCCTTGAGAACCCCATGAACAGTAACAAAGGGCAAAATGATAGGATACTGAATGAGGAATTCCCCAGGTCAGTAGGTGCCCAGTATGCTACTGGAGCTCAGTGGAGAAATAACTATAGAAGGAATAAAGGGATGGAGCAAAAGCAAAACCAATACCCAGTTGTGTATGTGACCAGTGATAGAAGCAAGGTCCGGTACTGTAAAGAGCAATATTGCATAGGAACCTGGAATGTTAGGTCCATGAATCAAGGCAAATTGGAAGTGGTCAAACAGGAGATGGCAAGAGTGAACATAGACATTCTAGGAATCAGTGAATTAAAATGGACTGGAATGGGTGAATTTAACTCGGATGACCATTATATCTACTACTGTGGGCAGGAATCCCTTAGAAGAAATGGAGTAGCCATCATGGTCAACAAAAGAGTCCGAAATGCAGTACTTGGATGCAATCTTAAAAACAACAGAATGATTTCTGTTCATTTCCAAGGCAAACCATTCAATATTACAGTAATCCAGGCCTATGCCCCAACCAGTAATGCTGAAGAAGCCGAAGTTAATCAGTTCTATGAAGACCTACAAGACCTTTTAGAACTAACACCCAAAAAAGATGTCCTTTTCATTATAGGGGACTGGAATGCAAAAGTAGGAAGTCAAGAAACACCTGGAGTAACAGGCAAATTTGGCCTTGGAGCACGGAATGAAGCAGGGCAAAGGCTAATAGAGTTTTGCCAAGAGAACTCACTGGTCATAGCAAACACCCTCTTCCAACAACACAAGAGAAGACTCTACACATGGACATCACCAGATGGTCAACACCGAAATCAGATTGATTATATTCTTTGCAACCAAAGATGGAGAAGCTGTATACAGTTAGCGAAAACAAGACCAGGAGCTGACTGTGGCTCAGATCATGAACTCCTTATTGCCAAATTCAGACTTAAATTGAAGAAAGTAGGGAAAACCACTAGACCATTCAGATATGATCTCAATCAAATCCCTTATGATTATACAGTGGAAGTGAGAAATAGATTTAAGGGACTAGATCTGATTGATAGAGTGCCTGATGAACTCTGGGCGGAGGTTCGTGACATTATACAGGAGACAGGGACCAAGACCATCCCCATGGAAAAGAAATGCAAAAGAGCAAAATGGCTGTCTGAGGAGGCCTTACAAATAGCTGTGAAAAGAAGAAAGGCGAAAAGCAAAGGAGAAAGGAAAGATATAAGCATCTGAATGCAGAGTTCCAAAGAAGAGCAAGGAGAGATAAGAAAGACTTCTTCAGTGATCAATGCAAAGAAATAGAGGAAAACAACAGAATAGGAAAAACAAGAGATTTCTTCAAGAAAATTAGAGATTCCAAGGGAACATTTCATGCAAAGATGGGCTCGATAAAGGACAGAAATGGTATGGACCTAACAGAAGCAGAAGATATTAAGAAGAGGTGGCAGGAATACACAGAAGAACTGTACAAAAAAGATCTTCACGACCAAGATAGTCACGATAACATGATCACTGACCTAGAGCCAGACATCTTGGAATGTGAAGTCAAGTGGGCCTTAGAAAGCATCACTACAAACAAGCTAGTGGAGGTGACGGAATTCCAGTTGAGCTATTTCAAGTCTTGAAAGATGATGCTGTGAAAGTGCTGCATTCAATATGCCAGCGGATTTGGAAAACTCAGCAGTGGCCACAGGACTGGAAGAGGTCAGTCTTCATTCCAATCCCAAAGAAAGGCAATACCAAAGAATGCTCAAACTACCGCACAATTGCACTCATCTCACACGCTAGTAAAGTCATGCTCAAAATTCTCCAAGCCAGGCTTCAGCAATATGTAAACCGTGAACTCCCAGATGTTCAAGCAGGTTTTAGAAAAGGCAGAGGCACCAGAGATCAAATTGCCAACATCCACTGGATCATGGAGAAAGCAAGAGAGTTTCAGAAAAACATCTATTTCTGCTTCATTGACTATGCCAAAGCCTTTGACTGTGTCGATCACAATAAACTGTGGAAAATTCTGAAAGAGATGGGAATCCCAGACCACCTGACCTGCCTCTTGAGAAACCTGTATGCAGGTCAGGAAGCAACAGTCAGAACTGGACATGGAACAACAGACTGGTTCCAAATAGGAAAAGGAGTACGTCAAGGCTGTATATTGTCACCTTGCTTATTTAACTTCTATGCAGAGTACATCATGAGGAACGCTAGGCTGGAAGAAGCACAAGCTGGAATCAAGATTGCTGGGAGAAATATCAATAACCTCAGATATGCAGATGACACTACCCTTATGGCAGAAAGTGAAGAGGAACTCAAAAGCCTCTTGATGAAAGTGAAAGAGGAGAGTGAAAAGGTTGGCTTGAAGTTCAACATTTAGAAAACAAAGATCATAGCATCTGGTCCCATCATTTCATGGGAAATAGATGGAAAAACAGTGGAAACAGTGTCAGACTTTATTTTTTTGGGCTCCAAAATCACTGTGGATGCTGATTGCAGCCATGAAATGAAAAGACGCTTGCTCCTTGGAAGGAAAGTTATGACCAAACTTGATAGTATATTAAAAAGCAGAGACATTACTTTGCCAACCAAGGTCCGTCTAGTCAAGGCAATGGTTTTTCCTGTGGTCATGTATGGATGTGAGAGTTGGACTGTGAAGAAAGCTGATCGCCGAAGAATTGATGCTTTTGAACTGTGGTGTTGGAGAAGACTCTTGAGAGTCCCTTATACTGCAAGGAGATCCAACCAATCCATTCTAAAGGAGATCAATCCTGGGTGTTCATTGGAAGGACTGATGCTAAAGCTGAAACTGCAATACTTTGGCCACCTCATGCGACGAGTTGACTCACTGGAAAAGACTCTGATGCTGGGAAAGGTTGGGGGCGGGAGGAGAAGGGGACGACGGAGAATGAGATGGCTGGATGGCATCACCAACTCTGTGGACATGAGTTTAAGTGTACTCCGGGAGTTGGTGATGGACAGGGAGGCCTGGCATGCTGTGCTTCATGGGGTCACGGAGAGTCGGACACAACTGAGCGACTGAATTGAACTGAGTGACAGAGAACATTCAGCACGTACCACTGGTTGGAGTAAAAATCCCAGGTAAGTCCTGCCCATCACATGAAATCACTTTCAGTTTGGCCTCATTCTATTTTGTTTTCCCAACTTAAACCACCATCATCTCATTCCAGGTTTCCAGCTACGTAAGAATTAATGGCCTCTGCCTGGTGGTATCTGAGATTGGGAATACAGCTAAACTGGACCTCTTTCAGAAATTTCATTCACGTGTTTACAAAAAGTCCACCTTCTTCTTTACCCTTTCAAAAGGGGGTGGGGTGGAATTAAGGCTCACAATGAGAAATTCCATTACTGTACAAGGACCAGGCAACAGAAAAGACAACTAAGAAACAGGTAGCCAACCACACACAGGTGTTGGGGGAGTCCCTGTACAGCCCCATCCCAGGGAAAAATATTCAGTTTTGACAATCATCAAGCCTTTTTCTGGAGAAGATGGTGTGAATGTTAGAATCTGCCTTTTATTGAGCACTTAATCCATTGGAGTTTTTGCGTCGTGTTTATGTGCATTATCTCAATCTTCACAGCAACTGTGGGTGGTAGAGGTTATTATTTCCATTTTAGAGATGAAGAAATTAATCTTGAAAAGGTTTGTAACTTGTTCAATTTCACACAATAAATGGTAGAGCCAAGAATCCCACCAAGGGTCTTTGACTCCAGAACCAGCATGAAAAATCACTAAACCAAACTAACACATTCCTCTCCTGGAACAATGGTAAATAAACCATAAACTCAGACACTCTGGTGTATGTAAATTTATATAATTCCTTATACTGAAGTTCTTTCAAAGTTTAATGACCAAGCAAATTATCAACTAGGGGCAGTATTTTCCCTTCACTAAGACCTGAACACTAGTTGCTATGATAAAAAGAAACTACTGTTAAGACTCCTTTTATAATAGTAGGTGGTCATGATTTTCTCTTTTCTTTCCTGTTTTCTTTTTTCCATTCTGAGGGGAATTGTCTGTTAGCGTTTGGTTTAAAAGTTCAAAAACAACATCCATGACTTTGAACAATGGGTTAAAAGAATTGCCCACAGATGAACAAAGGAACAAATTATAGAAAAACATTCAAACAAAAATTCCTTCCAGCAATTTTCTTGGGAAAAGTCAGTGCTGTGACTTAATCTGTCCACCCAAAGCCTTCTCTTTTAACATTTTACTACTGTTTGTGTGTTTTACATCATTTCCAAATTGTTTTCATCTTCAATATTTCTTGGTATTTCAATTCCTCCATTTCCTTCTTTATAAGAAAGGGGGCAACAAAGTGTGTATCCCAGTATCTGGTACATAATAAGGGCTAACTGCATAGCAGTAGGCTCTCAAATGCCCTGCCATTCCAGTTAGAGCTGCTCCCTGCCTCCTCCCACAACAAGGCTGTTCTTTCTCTTCTCCATCCCACAAACAGAAATGGCCCTAAGTGGGAGGGAAGAATTGCAGAGGGATGGGTCACAATGGAGTTCTTTCCAAAATCCTTTCTCTCACACTGCAACCAGAGTGAGCTTCTGTAAAACTTAAAGCCCTTCAACCCAAGGACAAAATAAACAGTCTTTAATAGGGCTTATTGAGGTGGCCACTCACTATCTTCCAGCAACACTGGCTTTCTTTCAGTTCCTCAAACACATAGCTCTCCACTCTGCCACAGGGCCTTTGCACATGCAGATCCCACTGCTGGAATGTTTTCATGTCTAACTACTCATTTGGATCAAAGCATAAGTGTTCTTTCCCTGGCTCCCCTGGCTCCTCCATATTTTGCTCCGGGTTGTCACAGCACTTTCTCTTCATAGTGCATCGTGGTTTGCTACACTAATTTCATATTCTCCAAATGCAGAGACACCAAAAGAAAGTTCTTTTGATGACTGTCAAATGTCTATATCTCTTTTTCAATTTCATTCTTGGCTCAGAGGGGAAAGGGATCCACCTTCTAATTTTGGAGACTGGGAGATTGAGGCTCAGGAGGAAACATTATCTGAGGTCCCATGGTTGGTTGGTTGGTTGGATGGTTTTTCAAAGAGGTGTTGGCTGTTTTCTCCTGAAATATTTAAACCTTTTGCACACATATTGTATTACCGTCACCTTAGCTCTAGAGATTCCTGTCTTTCAGATTGATTGCAGGCCAGGGAAGAGTAGAACTGAATAAAGAGCCATATGGAAACCTCATCAAGGATATACTGGCTGTCATCACCACCTCTTCTGAGAATTCCTTTTGTGAACTCCCCAAATCACCAAATTTCCCATCCTTACTCATGACACCACCTCAAAGCATATCCTTTAAATAATACAAAATAAAATAACTGATCGACATAACAGTGATAGCCAGTCCATGTTCAGCACTGACTGTAATGTGCCAAGCCTCATGCTGAGCACATTACACATCTTAATCCTCTTGCTCCCTTGTAACAGCTCTACAAGGCAGGCTGGGCAGAAGCTGTCATTCTCTTGCCAATGCCACACAGCTGCAGAGTGCAGGAGTCCAGTTTTATACCTGGTTTGATCTTCCTCGAAAGTCCATGTGTTACTGGCCAGAGACTGAACCAAACTCATTTTCTGCTGCTTATTGCTCAAAAGTCAATGTTAAAGAGGCAAATGTTGGTGGAAAAAGAAAGATGCTTTTTCAGGAAGATGCTTATTCAGGAAACCAGCAACCTGGGAAGATGGTGGACTAGCATCCCTAAAATCATCTCTGAGTTACCGGTTAGAGAGAAAAGGCTTTCACAGGGGAAACTGGGAAGTCTCAGGAATATGCTGAGGGCTTTGTGTAGAACAGCACATTTGGCTCCAATAATCATCTTGAAATTGGTCGGGCCTTGGTCTGGTTAGGATTATCTTCTTGTGCATAGAAAGTAGGGTTAATCTTTAACAGCAGGGTAGAAAGTTCTGAAGTCCTTCAGGCCAATTTCTGGAATTTCTTTTTTTTTTAATTAATGTATTTAATAATGTATTTATTTTAATTATTTTAATTAATGTATTTATTTTAATTGGAGGCTAATTATTTCACAGTATTGTGGTGGTTTTGGCCATACATAGACGTGGGTCAGCCACATGTGTCCCTCCATCCTGAACCCCCCTCCCACCTCCCTCCCCACCTCATCCCTCTGGGTTGTCCCAGAGCACCGGCTTTGAGTGACCGTCTTTGTGCATCGAACTTGAGCAAGAGGGTATTCTTAAGCAACTAACGCATCATAGCTTACTCAGGCCTAGGTCACAAGTTTCCTAAAATGGAATTGGGGCTTCCAACACCACCCTTCTTCGGGTGGGAGTCAGGCTCCCTACCTGATTCTGATTTAAGAGCCTGGTTTCAAACGAACTCTCCATCACGTCACTCTGATGGGACCAGTCCAGGTCTGGGACAGAATGTTTGATCCCTTCAGTCAAGGGAGTGATCTGGAAGGTCACCACCCACAACACTCTGTCTCCATGAGCCAAGAGGCCCTAACAGAACAAGCATCAAACTATGAATCAAAAGGCAGCAATACATTTGCTGCAATATGGATGCAGCCAGAGATTATTGTACTAAGTACGTCAGAAAGAGAAGGACAAATATCATATGATATCACTTACATGTGGAAACTAAAATACGACACAAAGCACAAACAGAAAGAAACAGAATCAGGAACATTAGAGAATAGACTAGTGGTTGCCAAGGCACAGGGAGAGGGTTGGATTGAGAATTTGGGATTAGCCAACAGTATATATAAAATGGATAAGCAGCAAGGTCCTGCTGTACAGCAAAGCGATATATACATATATAAACTGAGTCACTTTGCTATGCAGCAGTTAATACAATATTGTAATTCAGCCAACTTCCATAAAAGATACATTTTTAAAAAGTGAGGGACAATACAGAGTCTAATGGAACTTCCAGGTTTGGGCTGAAAATCACCAAACATACACAAACTCATGTAAAGAAACTCCCTCTACATCCAGCACTTGTTGGTTTTTTCACTGCGCAGCATCCATTCCAGCATCTTCTTTTGATAGCAGCACCCATTTCTTTTTTGAGGTCTTTACAAAATGTTTTAGTTTGCATCCAGAAAATTTACTCTTGGGAGTGGCCAGTTCTCCAGGTGCTCACCTGCATGATCAAGATGGAACAGGTCCCCCACCCTCGTACTGCCCCTTTGGAGACCCCATTTCCCCTTCTCCCCATTGGACCCACTTGTTGGGTCTATCATCAATAAAAGGAAAGAAAAAGGAGGGACCTGTGTCCCCCTAGATCTGAAGTTCAAGCAGGGGTGGAAACTGGAAACTGTTGGCTTCTCTCTTTCCAGCACTGAGATGAGGCAAGTGCTCAGCCCTCCTACCTAGAACCCCCTGACCAGCCCTGCTACATCCTGTTCACCCTTCACACAGTAGCATAAAAAACATCTATTTGATCTTTGTCCCTGCTTCCTGGTCCACAGCTCCTAAAACCCATGGAATCTCCTGAGTGGGATAGGAGTGTTTTCTGTTATTCATAAGTATCTCCTTTGCCCACAACTGAACTTATGCTATGAAGTGCTTCTGGGTGGGGTCCCTGATAGCTTCAGGATGAGGGCTGGTCCCTAGAAAGACCAAGGACCTGATTAAAGAGCTGTAACTTTCACACCCACCTCTGACCCTGGGAGGGAAGAGGAGCCAGAGGCTGAGTCCAACCCCCAATGGCTGGTGATTTATCAGCGATGCCTCTGCAATAGAATCTTCATTTAAAACCCCTAAATAATGGAGTTCAAGGGCTTACAAGTTGGTGAACACATCCACGTGTGGGGAGGGTGGTGAACTTGTTCCTCAGAAACTGAGTTCCTGACACTGGGCATCCCCTCCCACCAGACCTCACTCTATATACTTTATCTGTATCCTCTATAATAAACTGTAAGAGTAAGAATAGTGCTTTCCTGAGTTCTGCTGAGTCTTTCTAGCAAACTATTGAACCTGAAAGGGGGGATCTTGGGAACCCCAAAATCTGTGATCACTCCAGCAGAAGTGTGGGTAGCCTGGACTGGTGCCTGAAGTACCATTAACCTTCGGGGTCCATGCTAACCCTGGGTAGACCGTGTCCTGTGCGGACCAGTCCAGGCATGTTCCTGGGCTCTGGAGGAAGTGCCGTTACAGCAGGGCCTCCAGCCCTGCTGGAGTCACCTGAGCCACTGCAGAGATCCATATGCCCAAATCCAGCCCCAGAGCCTGGCTTCACTGACTGGAGCTCCTGGGGAGATTCGACAGTGCTTCCAAGGCTGAGAACATCCATCTGAGAGGAGAGAGCCAAAAGGTCACCCCTCCAATACTCACTGAGAATTTAGAGCAAGGCGCTTGAACTTCAACGTGCCTCTGTGAATCGTCACGTTAAAGGCATATTGTGATTCAGTAGGTCTGGGGTAGGATCTGAGACTCTGCCTTTCTCACAAGTTCCCTATGGCACAGATGCTGCTGGTCCAAGAACCAGGCTTTAGGGGAGCACAGTGAAAACAGTGGGAGCCCCAAGGTGCTCCCTGCAGAAACACTTCATATGGGGGACCCTTGCCCATCACCCTCACAGGGGTTGGGCCCAAGTGTAGGGCCCACTGCTTCAGGTTCATTTGTTCAGCATCTGGGCCAGCCCACAACTGTAGGTCATCACTTCTGCCCAGTTGGATGGCAGAAGGTATTATGAGGGGCATATAAGAAAGCAGACTGTCACTCTGGGCCACCCACAAGCTCCCCCAGCCACAAATCCAGTGAGTCTGAGGCCCTCTCAAGCCCAGTGATTCCCATTCTCCCCTTTCTGTCAAGAGCCCAGCCCTTGTGCATGGAGCATCCTCGCAAAATAAACTCGCTGAGCCTGCCCCGCTTTTCTTTGCACCTGAAGCAATTATTACTTGTCATAAACAAGAACTGCCAGCTGTGAGTAGCATTCAGCTCGCTTTTCTTAAAATGCCTCATAATCGTTGCTTTCTGAGAAGAATTCGCCAGCCCCAGCCCCGCGATGTTCCTGCCAAGGCAATCACGGTATAGTCCTGGGCCCCTGTTTTGATAAGATAATCTGTCACTGTCAGTCAGAGAGACCTGAGGCTCTTGCTGCTGGGAGGGAGTGGGGGACGGAAGTACAGCTGAGGCCGAATCTCCCAGAAGCAGCCCCAGAGAGGCCTAGACAAATGTCAACAGACAGAATGAAACCAGCTCCTTCTCAAACACCTGTAGGCACCCCCCGGCCCTGCTTCACACACACACCCATTTCTTATTTGTCTCTCTCAAGCGCCATTCAGAGAAAGTGGAGACATGTGTTCCTTTTTTTTTTTTTTTGGTACAGTGTACAATTCATGGTTTTATTATATTCAAAATTAGGCAATCATAAGCACCAACTCTAGTATTTTGATTATCTGATGTGAACAGATGACTCAGTGGAAAAGTCCCTGATGCTGGGAAAGATGGAGGGCAGAAGGAGAAGAGGGCATCAGAGGAAGAGATGGCTGGATGGCATCACCAATGCCACAGACACCAACTGGGACAAACTTTGGTTGATGGTGAGGGACAGAGAGGCCTGATGTGCTGCAGTCCATGGGGTTGCAAAGAGTCGGACATGACTGGGCCACTGAACAACAACAAGCACCATCTAATTTCAGAACTTTTTCATCACTCCGGAAGGAAAAAAAAAAAACAACCCTATCCATAAGCAGCCATTCTCCAATCTCCCTTTCCCTATCCCTTAGCAACTACAAATCTACTTTCTGAAAGCATCTCTGTTTTGTAAACTTTTTATTTTGTATTGGAGTATAGTCGATCAACATTGTGATAGTTTAGGTGAACAGTGAAGGGATTCATATCCATTCTCCCCCAAACACCCCTCCATCCAGGCTGCTACATAACACTGAGTCAAGTGCCAGGTGCTATATGGTATGCCCTTGTTGGTTATCCATTTAAAATACAGCAGTGTGTATAAGCCCAGCCCATCCCTTCCCCCCATCCCCACCCCCGACAACCATAAGTTCAGTCTCTAAGTCTATGGGTGGAGACATCTTCTTGAACTGAATTAAGCTGAAGCCATGAGGGGAAAGTTGGAGGACATTTGGAGAAAAAATGAGGCATCAGTGGTAGCCAACCTTGAAGATGGTCCCCAAGGATTCCCACCCCCAGGTAGTCACACCCCTGTGAAATGTCTCCCCAGCATCGGTCTGTGTAATAAATAGAATATGGGTGCATTCCCACAGTCCCTCTTGAATCACTCACTCTAGAGCATCCAGTTGCCACATTGTGAAGACATCAGGCTATGACTGGAGAGGCCCACGTAGGGAGGAACTGAGGCCTCCAGAAGCCACGGGAATGAACTTGGAAGCAGATTCTGCCCCAATGGAGCCTTGACAAGGCTACAGCCCTGGCCAACAGCTTAACTGGCATCTGCTGAGAAGCTCTGAGCCAGATTCACCCAGCTAAGTTGCTCCCAGATTCCTGACACACAGAAGCTGTAAGATAATCAATACTTGTTGCGGTAAGCTGCTAAATTTGGGATGATTTGTTACAGAGCAATATGTGACTAATACAGCATCCATCTCCAACCAAAGTACAAATAATAGTGTGGGTTCCTTCTATGGTAAGATGTGGTGCCAATCAAAATATTTTTCTTCACGGCATTGGACTTTATTTTCACAGCCAGACACATCCACAACTGAGCATCGTTTCCACTTTGGCTCAGCTATTTCATTCTTTCTGGAGCTATTCATAAGTGACCTCTGCTCTCCCAGAGTAGCACACTGGACACCTTCCAACCTGGGGGGCTCATAGTCCAGTGTTAAAAAATTTGCCTTTTCATTCTGTCCATGGAATTCTCCAAGCAAGAATGCTGGGGTGAGTTGCCATTTCCTTCTCCAGTGAACCAAGTTTGAACTCTTGGTCAGAACTCTTCACTATGACACATCCACCTAGGGTGGCCCTGGATGGCACAGCTCATAACTTCATTGAGCTGTGCAACTGGCCATGGTCAAGCAGGAGGAGACAAGAGTAAACATTGCCATTTTAGGATTCAGTGAATTAAAATGGATGGAATGGGTGAATTTAATTCAGATGACCATTATATCTACTACCGTGGACAAGAATCCCTTAGAAGAAATGGAGTAGACCTCATAGTCAACAAAAGAATTTGAAATGTATTACTTGGGTGTGATATCAAAAGCAACAATGGTTGCTTCCTAAGGCAAACCATTCAACATCATAGTAATCAAAGTCTATGACCCCAACCACTGATATCATAGAAGCTGAAGTTTATCAGCTCTATGAAGACCTACAACACCTTTTAGAACTAACACCAAAAAAAAAAAAAGATGTCCATTTCATCATAGGGGATTGGAATGCAAAAGTTAGAAGTCAAGAGATACTCAGAATAACAGACAAATTTGGACTTGGAGTACAAAATTAAACAGGGCAAAGGCTAACAGAGTTTGGTCAAGAGAACACACTGGTCATAGCTAACACCCTCTTCCAACAACCTGAGAGACGACTCTACACATGGACATCACCAGATGGTCAATACGAAAATCTGATTGATTATGTTCTTTGTAGCCACAGATTGGGCTTCCCTGGTGGCTCTGACGGTAAAGAATCTGCCTGCAGTGCAGGAGACCTGGGTTCAATCCCTGGGTTGGGAAGATCCCCTGGAGGAGGGCATGGCAACCCATTCCAGTATTCTTGCCCGGAGAATCCCCATGGACAGAGGAGCCTGGTGAGCTACAGTCCATGGGGGTGCAAAGAGTTGGACTCAATTGAGCGACTAAGCACAGCACAGCACAACAGCACAGCCGAAGATGAAGAAGCACTGTACAGTTGGCAAAAACAAGGCCTGGAGCTGACTATGGATCAGATCATGAGCTCCTTATTGCAAAATTCAGGCTCAAATTGAAGAAAGTAGGGAAAATCACTAAGTCTTTAGGTATGATCTAAATCATATCCCTTAAGATTATACAGTGGAGGTATCACACAGATTCGAGGGACTAGATTTGATAGAGAAAGTACATGAAGATCTATGAACGGAAGTTCATAACATTGTACATCCCAAGGAAAAAGAAATACAAGAAGGCAAAGCAGCTGTCTGAGGAGGTTTTACAAATAGCTGAAGAAAGAAGAGAAGTGAAAAGCAAGGGAGAAAGAGATATCCAACTGAATGCAGACTTCTGGAGGATAACAGGGAGAGATAAGAAGGCCTTCTTAAGTGAACAATGAAATGAAAAAGAGGGAAAAAATAGAATGGGAAAGACTAGAGATCTCTTTAAGAAAATTGGAGATATCAAGGGAATATTTCATGCAAGGATAGACACAACAAAAGACAGAAACGGTTTAGACCTAACAGAAGTATAGGAGATTAATAAGAGTTGGCAAGAATGAACAAAAGAACTATACAAGAAAGGCCTTAATGACCTGGATAACCAGGATGGTGTGTCATTCACCTAGAGCCAGACATCCTGGAGGGTGAAGTCAAGTGGGCCTTAAAAGCATCAGTATGAACAAAGTTAGTGGAGGTGATAGAATTCCAGCTGAGCTATTTAAAAGCCTAAAAGATATGCTGTTAATAACCTGTACTCAATATGTCAGAAAATCTGGAAAATTCAGCAGTGGTCACAGGACTAGAAAAGGTAAGTTTTTATTTCAGTTCCAGAGAAGAGCAATGCCACAGAATGTTTCAACTACTTTACAATTAAGATCTTTTCACATGCTAGTAAGGTTATGTTCAAAATCTTTCAAGCTAGGCTTCAGAAGTACATAAACCAAGAACTTCCAGATGTACAAGCTTGCTTTAGAAAAGGCAGAGGAACCAAAGATCAAATTGCCAACATTCACTGTGTCATGGAGAATGCAAGAAAACTCCAGAAAAGCATCTACTTCTGCTTCATTAACTATGGGAAAACCTCTGACTGTACAGATCACGACAAACTGGAAGATTCTTAAAGAAAGGGGAATACCAGACCACCTAACCTGTATGTGGGTCAAGAAGCAACAGTTAGAGCCAGATGTGGAACAGCAGACTCAAAAATGGTTTAAAATTGGGAAAAGTATGACAAGGCTGTACATTGTCACCCTGTTTATTTAACTTCTATGCTGAGTACAACAAGTGAGCCAGGCTGGATGAATCCCAAGCTGGCAGAAATATCAACAAGCTCAGATATATAGATGATACTAGTCTAATGGCAGAAAGTGAAGAGGAACTAAAGAGTTTCTTGATGAGCATGAAAGTGGAGAGTGAAAAAGCTGGCTTGAAACTCAACATTCAAAACAACTTCTTGTCCCATCACTTCATGGCAGATAGAAAAGGAAAAAGTGGCAGTAGTTACAGGTTTTATTTTCTCGGGCTCCAAAATCACTGCGGACAGTGACTGCAGCAATGAAATTAAAAGATGCTTGCTTCTTGGAAGGAAAGCTATGACAAACCTAGAGAGCATTTTCAAAAGCAGAGACAACACTTTTCCAGCAGAAGTCCATATAGTCAAAGCTATGGTTTTTCCAATAGTCATGTACGGATGTGAGAACTGGATCATAAATAAGGCTGACCACTGAAGAATTGATGCTTTCAAATTGTGGAGCTGGAGAAGACTCCTGAGAGTCCTTTGGACTGCAAGGAGATCAAACCAGTCAATCCTAAAGGAAATCAGTCCTGAATAATCATTGGAAGGACTGATCCTGAAGCTGAAGCTCCAATACTTTGACCACCTGATGCAAAGATCTGACTCATTTGGAAAAAATGCTGATGCTGGAAAAGACTGAAGGCAAAAAGAGAAGCGAGCAGCAGAAAATGAGATGGTTAGATAGCATCACTGACTCAATGGACATGAACCTGGGCAAACTCTGGGAGATGGTAAGAGACAGGGAGGCCTGGGGTGCTGCAATCCATGGTGTCACAAAGAATCAGACACAACTTTGTGACTGAACAAAAACAAAAACAACTGGATTGAATGTCTTAACCATTTTGATCCAGGAAGCAGGAGGAACAGAGTGGGACCAAAGCTGTTGATGGTAAAAAAAAAAAAAAAGCAGCAGTAGCTCATGTTAGTTGAAAGGACAGAATGTTCGGTCATGTCTGTGGTTTGCATGGCATTCTTACTTTTGCACTCAGACATATTTATCTAGTGCTCTTATTTCTGTCTCATTTCATCACAGTCATTGTGAAGTCTTCCCACGTGGCTGTCCTGTGAAATCACTTCTGTAGGGAAGACCACAGCCAACCTGCTAACACCAGGCCAGTTACAACTGGTGTGGTCAGCCCTGCCTTCTCCCTTGCCCATGCCCATTTTACAGTGGAAAATCTGAGCCAAAATAAGTCAAAAAGTTAAAATATCAAGGCTGAAAGGGACGTTAGAGCTTCTCAAACAATCTGAGCCATTTTCTTTCTTTTTCCAATCCATTGTGGGCCAGCAGTTTCCTTATCACACAATATTGATGAATTACTAGAATAATGACCATGCACCTGATAGTGAATCAACATTAAATTGCTAGTAAGTTTCATTAACTTTACTCTCAACGTCTGTATTATCTGGCTACTGACACATAGCAAGTGGTTCTCAGGTCAACACTGTCTGCATCACACACTTTAAAGAGCTTTAGAGATAATCTGATGGAGAATTTCTCAAATTTCATGCGTGAGCGCATCTTTATTTTTGCCATAACCGTGTTGCACTTCTCCTATAAGTCACTTAACGTTATCTTTAAATATCCTCCCCCCATATCACCTCACACCCATTAGGATGGCCACTAGTAAAAGAACAGAAAATAACAAGTGTTGGTGAAGATGCAGGAAGAAAATGGAAATCCTGTGTACTGTCTGTGGGAGGGTAAAATGGTGCAACCATTATGGAAAACAATATAAAGTTTCCTCTAAAAGCTAAAACAGAACTACAGTATGATCCAGCAATCCCACTTCTGGGTATATGCTCTTGTAGTTGTTTAGTCTCTAAGTCATGTTTGACTCTTTTGCAACCTCATAGACTCTGAAGAATAGAAAGAGGATCTCAAAGAGATATTTGCACACCCGTGTTCATGGTAGCTGTTCACAATAGCTAAGAGGTGGAAACAACCCAAATGTCCATCAACAGATGAACAGATAAATAGAATATGATCTATACATACAATGGAATATTATATGCCTCTAAAAAAGAAATGAATCTTGTCACATGCTACAACATAGATTAACCTCAAGGACATTATGCCAAATGAAATGTTAGTCCCAAAAGGACAAATACTATATGATTCCATTTATATGAAATAGTCAAAACCACAGAAACAAGAGGGAAAAAAGTTGTTTCCATGGGCCGAGGAAAGGCAAAGGGGGAACTTGGTGTCTAATGGATATCAGTTCAGTTCAGTTCAGTCACTCAGTCATGTCTGACTCTTTGAAACCCCATGGACTGCAGCATGCAAGGCCTCTCTGTCCACCACCAACTCCTGGAGTTTATTCAAACTCATGTTCATTGAGTCAGTGATGCCATCCAACCATCTCATCCTCTGTCCTCCCCTTCTCCTGCCTTCAATCTTTCCCAGCATCAGGGTCTTATCAAATGAGTCAGTTCTTTGCATTGGGTGGCCAAAGTATTGGAGTTTCAGCTTCAGCATCAGTCCTTTCAATGAATATTTAAGACTGATTTCCTTTAGGAGGGACTGGTTTTATCTCCTTGCTGTCCAAGGGACTCTCAAGAGTCTTCTCCAACACCACAGTTCAAAAGCATCAATTCTTCAGCACTCAGCTTTCTTTATAGTCCAACTCTCACATCTATACATAACTACTGGAAAAGCCATAGCTTTGACTAGACAGACCTTTGTCGGCAAAGTAATGTCTCTGTGTTTTAATATACTGTCTAGGTTGGTCATAGCTTTTCTTCCAAGGAGCAAACATCTTTTTATTTCATGGTTGCAGTCACCATCTGCAGTGATTTTGGAGCCCTCCAAAATAAAGTCTGTCACTGTTTCCATTGTTTCCCCATCTATTTGCCATGGAGTGATAGGAAACAGATGTCATGATCTCAGTTTTCTGAATGTTGAGTTTTAAGCCAACTTTTTCACTCTCCTCTCTCACTTTCATCAAGAGGCTCTTTAGTTCTTCTTCACTTTCTTCTCTAAGTGTGGTTTCATCTGCAAATCTGAGGTTATTGATATTTCTCCCAGCATAGTGTTTCAGTTTTGCAAGATTTAAAAGTTCTAGAGATCTCTTCCACAACAATGTGAATATACTTAATATATTGAACAGTTGGCTTTAAAATAGTGACAATGAGGACTTCCCTGGAGTTCCAGTGGTTAAGATTCCTCATTTCCACTGCAGGGGCACAGGTTTGATCCTTAGTCAAGGAACTAAGATCTCACATGCCACAGAACACATCCAAAATATTTTTTAATTTTAAAAACATGGTGAAGAAGGTAAATTTCAGCTTCCTGTGCTTTTTTACCATAACATTTTTAAAAAGAAAAAAAATCCCTCATCCCAAGCAATAATAATCCATATTATGTGTTGAAGTGGCTAGTGACTAGTTGTACAAATTTTTTTCTTATACACACTAAAATAAATTCACAGTTGATGGAATAAGAAAATGCTTTCCCCATATACCACTGGAAATTATTTTGTGTCCCACCAGTTAAACACTCACCACATTTTGAGAGATACTGATCCTCCTGCTTCTTCCATGCACAGCATCTGAGGATGAACAAAAGGAATGGCTGGCTATGTCAGAGTGAACTGACACACCACTGGAAGGTTTTACAAAAAGCTTAAAAGAAATCTGTCTGTTCTGTCAAGTCTGTGTTGCCTTAAATCATCTATAGGTCCAGTGCAAGGCCAGGTGGGTTTTGTTCATGCTTCACACCAAGAGTTCAGGATGTGCTTGTCCATCATGGAGTCTCAACTGATACTTGTTGGATTCCAGCCAATTAAACAGCAACTAAGCAGCACAGGCTAATAAGGTACAAGGCCAAGGTTCCTAACGTGGACTTTGTGGACAGACTTCAGATGGTCTGAGAACTTGAATGAGAAAATAGTACATCCCCATTTTTTCTTGACTTCTAACTGAACTTGAACATTTGCTTCCACTATAAATGGAAGGAACCAACAACAATAGGACTCACAGTATCTGTAACTTTGTCACCAATATAAACAACAGGTTTCATGACTCATTACAATTGCTGAGACATCTCAGTATTATTGACATGCATCATTAATCGAAATTACATATAATTATCAGACCCACCACTAAACCTTGTTAATAAAGAAGCACATATTACTATGACACAAATATGGTGGGATTTTTCCATTTTGATTATTATGTTTTAGTATAATTGGTTTTCTCTGTAATTCTACACAACTTGTGCATGCCTGCTCAGTCGTTTTAGTTGTATCCAACTCTTTGCAGCCCTGTAGAACATAGCCACCAGATTCCTCTGTCCATGAGGATTCTCCAGGCAAGCACACTGGAGTGGGTTGCCATGCCCTCCTCCAGGGGATCTTCCTGACCTACGGAATGAACCTGCATCTCTTATGCCTCCTGCATTGCAGGTGGGTTCTTTACCTCTAGGGCCACCCGGGAAACCCCCACACACCTTACTTTCTGCATTTATTACTTTCTGCATTGCTGTAGGAAGAAATCCATAGACTTCACCAGAAGCCACAGGTGTCTGTGGAACACACACACAGAAACATTAGCGACCACTGTTGGATTGACTCAGTTTCCCCAGTGTAACTGACAACCAACTGGGTCTGAAGAGTAAAACTGAACAAAGAACAAGACCCTTTTGGCCACTCCGGGGAGACGAACACCAACTCATCATCCTAGAGGGCAGTGAATTCACCAGCTAACAGTTGTGTACAGGAATCCTCTGATAACCATTGGACTTAAAGTTCTTAAAATGTAGGCTGGTGGGCAAGATCAAGATCTTAGGAAATTTGGTATTAAACAAGAACAAGCAAAGAGATCTTACATCTGTAGGGTTCAAAATGGAGACTTAAGAGCTGGACTCCCTGTATTGGTATCCAAGCTCGAATAGTTAGGATCTGTGCAATGTTGGGTAAGTTATTTCACCTGGGTGTATCTCAGTTTCTTCATCTGTAAATCACTAAACCTGGTTGTGGTTGGCAGGAAAATGGCCCTTTAATGAAACCCTGGTCCTAATTCCTGGACCTGTGTATATGTTAGGGTCTATGGCAAAGGAGAATTAAGATGACAGATGGAGTTAAACTTCAGGCCAGCTGACCTGAAAATAGGAAGATTGTTCTGAAGTACCTGGATGGACTCAATGTAACCATAAAGGTATTTAAATGTGGAAGAGGGAGGAAGAAGAACATCAGAGAGAGGAAGTTAAAGGTGTGATGATGCTGACTTTGAAGATGGATGAAGGGGCTGCAAGTCAAGGAATACACATGGTCTCTAAAGTTTGGAAAAGGCAAGATTCTCTTCTAGAAGCTCCAGAAAGAAAAATCTCCGTAAACACCTCAATGTTAGCCAAGTGAAACCCATTTTGGACATCTGGCCTCCAGAACTGTATCATCATTTATGTGTGTTGTTTAAAGTCATGAAATTTGCAGAAGATTGTTACAGCAGCAATGGGAAATTAAACACTACTTCAGAGGGTTTTATGAAAATTAACAAATGAGCTAATTTGTATAAAGTCCTTAGAACCATGCCTAACACGATTAGTGTTATATATTATTAGTGGTATTAGTGGTATAGAAATCACCAAAAAAGGAGAGAGAGAAATTAACCTCTTACAAAACAAACCAAGTCTGTTCAAGTTGAAATCCTTCTCTGTTGTGTAATTCCCTAATGAATTCATGGACTTCCTGGTGGCTCAGTGGTAAAGAATTTGCCTGCAATGCAGGAGAGGTGGGTTCGATCCCTGGGTCAGGAAGATCTCCCAGAGGAGGAAATGGCAATCCACTCCAGGGTTCTTGCCTGGGAAATCCCATGGGCAAAGGAACCTGGCAGGGCTACAGTCCATGGGGTCACAAAAGAGTTGGATATAACTTAGCAACTAAACAACAACAAGAAATGAAGTCATAGATGCAGACACTATTCATACAGCAGCCAACATCACAAAACAAGAGATAACCAGGCATTAGGTGCCTCCTGGTGGACAAACACACGATCACTTATGAAGCAGTCATGCCAAAAAAAAATCAGACCTAAACCTGATGAAGAAACTTACAGAGCCAGCTACCAATGTACAGGAAATACAGAAGACAGAGGACCTTGTCAAATGACATTGGGCTTCCCTGGTGGCTCAGATGGTAAAGAATCTGCCTGCAAGGCAGAAGACCCGGATTCAATCCCTGGATTGGGAACATTACAGAGGTATAATCAGCAGTATCTAGACTGTGGAGAACTACAGCTATGTTTCTCAAACTTTAATGTGCCCATAAAATACCAGGAGATCATGTTAAAATGCAGATTCTAAGCCAGTAGGTCTGGCTACATTTCTAACAAGGTCCTAGGTAATACTGATGCTTTTGACCTGTAACCATATTTTTGAGAATCAAGATTCTACAAGATAAATAACTTATTTTCCATAACCTGGAGACGAAAAGATACATCAACTATTACATGGGTTCATGTTCGGACAAATTGGTAAAGGGATGGCATCATTATCAGAAATAGGAAATGCAGTAGAGGAACACGTTAATTAATTTTAGCTTTGAACAGATTTCATTTAAACTGTCTGTGGTATGGAGGAAGAAGACAAAATTCTAGAGCTATATAAAGCTTCCTTTATTTGAAAACTGAAATTAAATTTATGACTTCACAAATCTGTGCTCTTTGTAAGTAAGGGATCATTGTGCTGTAATATATTTCCATTAAACATGAGCTACCTTTAAAAAAGAAAAGATATACCAAGCAATCTCAACGTGTAGGACTTTAGTTGGATTCTGATTCTAAGAAACTAAAATAATTTTATTAGATGGTAGGAAATGTGAACAGTGACTGATATTTGATGCACTAACTCTGGAGAAGGTAGTGGCAACCCATTCTAGTATTCTTGTCTGGAGAATTCCATGGACAGAGGAGTCTGGTGGGCTATAGTCCATGGGGTCACAAAGAGTTGAACACAACTGAACAACTAACAGACACACATTCACACATACACACAAGGAATTATTATTAATGTTCTAGTTGTACTCATGGTATTGTGTTTATGTTTTTATGATTATCTTTTAGAGATGCATATTGTAATATTTACACAAGAAATATTAGTGGCTGGAACTGGCTTCAAGATAATGTGGATGGGGGAGAGTATAAGTAGAACAATGAGTTAATCATTGATGAAACTAGGTGAAGGGTACCCGGGGATTCATTATACTTTTCTCTCTTTGTTCATATATATTTGGAATTTCCTGTAATAAAATTATATTTAATGTATTCAAATTTTTTAATTTTTAAGTATTTTTTTAATGTTTTAAACATTTAAAATATTTAAAAACCTTCTCTGTTAGCTAACTCTTCTCTTGGACCATACTTCTCAAATGTTCTAGAAAAGAGTGTCAGGGCAGGCTCCAGGACAGTGTCTGGCACACAGTAAACCCTCAGCAAAAATAGGTTGTTGTTGTTATCATTATTGTTATTATTATTATATTGACATTAATTTCTAAGTGTTACAAGTGTTGTAGAGCCAACTACTTTTAAGTACTTACATACTTGAAATTTATGGGGTTTTTTTTCAAGCTTGCATTCTGTCTTGTTTCATTTTTGCAAATCTCAACAAAATATTCATGCAAGCACCTAATTATCACTATTTGTAAGGTCGTGCAGTCTTCTGTTCATTACTAAGATGTTCCCTCCACCTGAAATGCTTTTCTACAGACTACCCACGTATCCTCACACACATTCTGTTCTCCTGGGTCCTGCTCTGCGGGGCTCAACTCACCACCCGATATAAAGAGACAGCAGCCTCTCCATCACAGTTCCCTGTGGCCGTCCTCAAGGCACCCTCGCTGTCTGAGATCATCTTGTACCTCCACTTGTTTGCTTCATTTTGCCCTTCTTCACATCTCCCCATTATCCCCTCTGGAATGTATTCTCCATGAAGACAGCAAACTTGTGTGCCTCTCCCTTACTAGCACAGGCACGAGTGAATGAATAGCCAAAATGCAGTAATTCCTTACAACAACTAGCCAACCCTGAGCTCTTACCCAACAGATGTTAGTTTCCTTCTTTCCTTCCAAGGCCAGAAAAATAACTGGCTGTAGATATCCTTTGGGTGGAAGGGGAGGGAGTGAAATAGGAACACCTCCAGATCAGCCTCCCTTCCCCTTCTCCTCCGAATATCATTCAAACAATCAAATGAGAATGGGGGAAGGTGCTCAGAAGTCCAGTGCATCTCTCCTCCCCAGTAAGGCCTTCCTAGTTCTGAAATATTCACAGAAGCAAGAAGTCCCTGGGGCTCACTGCTTGTAGAAATGAATTTGCGCGGAATTTAGACAGTTGCTCCATCACCATCACCCGTGACCCCAATAAACGGTGTCTTGCCAACCTAATACGGCACCTCTGAGGGTTAACGTTGGGCTGGTTTGGGGGTCTCTCTGTGTCCCTTTAAGAGGACAAATGCCCACAGGGCCTTCACACTTTGCATCCTGCTGCTTGTCTATTTTATGTATGGTAGTTTGTTTGGGCAGCATCCCTTATATTAGTGGATGCTAAGATTCTGGGATAATGGAAACTAAGAAGGAAGGTTGCCCTGGAGAGCCTTAGGCAATATTATGAAATTCTCCCTGTTCCATGGAGTTTAGACAATGTTCCATTAACTCTCTCTCAAAAGCTTTTCCCAAATATTTTAAAACTTCTAAAATTACAATAAGACACACAGTCTCCTTCCCCTTTCCCCTCTCATAACCCAGAACTCTAACTATATGTGCCAAGAAAGAATGTAGGGTATTTTATCCTAAATCATAAGATAAGCCAGATGGATGATCCATCGCATCACTTTTCCTAAGAGTTTTCTGAGACTCACATCATAGATTTACACCAGGACCATTTTAAGCACTGCAAGGGTATTTTCTTCTTTTAATCCTCACTATAACTCACAAGAAGAGGAATGCTATAATCTCGACTTAATAAATGAGAAAACAGAAGCCCAGAGAGGTTAAGTGATCTGTCCCATGAGAATCTGACTTCAGAGTCTGCTGCTACCCTGCTACCCTGTATACTTTAAGTCTTTTTAAATATCTTTTTTTCAGCTTTATTGAGATATGATTGACCTATAGCATTGCGTATGTTTAAGGTGTACGACATAATGATTTGATACACTTACATATTGAAAATGATCACCACCACAGCACTAGTTAATGCATCTTTTATATCACATAATTATCATTTCTTTTCTGTGGTGAGAACATTTAAGATCTACTCTCTTAGCAACTTCAAGTATGGAATAAGGTATTGTTAACTGTGGTCACCACGCTGTACGTCAAATCCCCAGAACTCATTCACCTTGTAACTGGAGGTTTGTATCTCCTGACCACCTTCACCTAATTTCACCACCACCCAGCCCCTGGCAACCACCATTCTTCTCTCTCTTTCTGTGAGTTTGGCTGTTTTAGATTCTACACACAAGTGACATTACAGGTAATTGTCTTTCTCTGACATATTTCACTTGGCATAATGCCATCGAGGTTTATCCATGTTGCTGCAAATAGAGATGGGGGAAAAAATGGAAACAGTGAGAGACTTTATTCTCTTGGGCTCCAAAATCATTGCAGTTGGTGACTTCAGCCTTGAAATTAAAAGATGTTTACTCCTTGGAAGAGAAGCTAGGACAAACCTAAACAGTGTATTAAAAAGCAAAGACATCACTTTGTGGACAAGTGTACATATAGTCAAAGCTATGGTCTTTCCAGTAGTCATGTACAAATGTGAGAGATTGACCATAAAGAAGGCTGAGCACCAAATAACTGATGTTTCTGAACTGTGATGTCGGAGAAAATTCTTCAGAGTCCATTGGACTACAAGGAGATCAAACCAGTCAGTCCTAAAGGAGATCAGTCCTGATTATTCATTGGAAGGTCTGATGCTGAAGCTGAAGCTCCAATAGTTTGCCCACCTGATGCGAAGAACTGACTCATTTGAAAAGACCCTGAAGCTGGGAAGGATTGAGGTCATGAGGAGAAGGGGATGACAGAGGATGAGATGGTTGGATGGCATCACCGACTCAATGGACATGAGTGTGAGAAACTCCAGGAGATGGTGAAGGACGGGAAAGCCTGTCATTCTGGAGTCCATGGGGTCGCAAAGAGTCAGACATGACTGAGCGACTGAACAACAATAACAATCCTCTTTTTACGGCTGAATGGTATTCGATTGCATGTGTATACCACATTTTTTATCCATTCATCCATAGATTAGATTGTTTCCATATCTTGGCTATTGTGAATAATGCTGCAAAGAATAGGGAAGCGCAGATATCTCATCAGTTCAGTTCAGTTCAGTCGCTCAGTCGTGTCTGACTCTTTGCGACCCCATGAACCACAGCACGCCAGCCCTCCCTGTCCATCACCAACTCCCGGAGTTCACTCAAACTCATGTCCACAGAGTCGGTGATGCCATCCAGCCATCTCATTCTCTGTCGTAGATTCTGATTTCATTTACTTTAGATATATACCCAGAAGTGAGATGGCTGGATCATATGGTGGTTCTGTTTTCTATTTTTTGAGGAACCTCTATAATGTTTCCCATAGTGGCTCCACCAATTTTCATTCCTACCAACAAAGCACGAGGGTTCCACACCTTTTCTCCACATCTTCACCAACACTTGATTTCTCTTGTGTTTTTAGTAACAGACATTCTAAGAGTTGTGAGATGATCTCCCACTGTGGTTTTGATTCGCTTTTACTTGATAATTAGTCATGTTAGCAACTTTTCCTGTGCCTTTATACATATATATTTATATTTATATACCTTCTACATTTATTCACATCCTCTGCCCATTTTTGAACAGATTTTTTTGTTTTGCTTTAGTTGTATGAGTTCTGCATATATTTTTAAATGTAAACCCTTATCAAATAGATGGTTTGCAAAAATTTTCTCCAATTTTATAGATTGCCCTTTATTTTGTATTCAGAGTATTCTAACTATATACTTACTTTTACCATTTGTGTTGTATATTTTCATGTTTCCATGTTACTAATTATGTCTTCTCATTTCAGCTTGAACTTCTTTCAGATTTTCTTTTTTTATCTTTTAAAAATATTTAATTATATTTAATTCAATCTTAACAATTGCACCAAATTCTACTTCATATAGATAATTTAAATATTTTCTCAATTACAATTGCTATATTGCCTATTAAATTTAATACAAATCTTTGAATAAGATTAGAAAAAAATTTTAAACATTAAGAATAATTTTATTTTTTATTAACTATACTATTCTTTTTGATTAAGATAAATTCACATTTGACAAGTGCAATTGCACTTGTAGCTCAATGAGCTATAAGAAAACACAGAAAGACAATTTTTAAAAATCAGGAATACCATAAACAACATAAGACATTTGACGAAGAGATAGAAACCATAAAAAGGAGCCAACAAAAATTCTGGAGCTGAAGGATATGATAAATGAATGAAAAATGCAACACAGAACATCAGCAGCAGAATAAATGAAGCATAAGAAAGTAAATGGCAACCCACTCCAGTACTCTGGCCTGGAAAATCCCATGGACAGAGGAGCATGGTAGGCTCCTACAGTCCACACGGTTGCAAAGAGTCAGACACAACTGAGCAACTTCATTCAAGAAAGTATCTGTAAATTAGAAGACAGGAACTTTGAAATTATTCAGTCAAGGAAAGCAAATGAAAAGAAGAATGAAAAAGAGTGAAGAAAGCCTACTGACCTATGCATGCATGTGTGTGTGCTCAGTTGCTCAGTTGTATCCAACTCTTTGTGACCCTATAGACCGTAGCTTACTAGGATCCTCTGTCCATGGGATTCTCCAGACAAGAATACTGGAGTGGGTTTCCATTTCTTCTTTGAGGGGATCTTCCCAACACAGGGATCAAACCAGTATCTCCTGTGACTCCTGCAATGGCAGGCAGATTCTTTACCACTGAGCCACCTATGGATACCATCAAAAGAACCAATATGGGAATTACTGGAGTCCCAGAAGGAGAAGAGAAGAAGAATGGAGCAGAAAGTTCATTTGAAGAATTAATAGCTGAGAAATTCCCAAATCTGGGGAGACATTTTGATATCCAAGTTTGTAGAGCACAGAGGCCACCAAACAGACTAAAAAACTGAATTCTTTACTGGGTAAGTTACACATCTCCACGTCTTTGTGGTCAGTTACTGGAAGATTATTGTGATCCTTCAATGTTGTCATGCTTCCTCTGATTTTTCATCTTCTTTGAAGACTTATATTGCTGTCTTCACATCTGCAGTAACAGTTACCTCCTCCAGTCTTTACTAACTGACTTCAAGGGAGAAATATCTTCCATCACCCCTGCTAGGGATTCCGAGACTTTCTGAGATTTTCTCTGGATTCACCTGCTCCATGCTTCTTGCTCCTTCTTGTGGCAGAATTCTTACCTCAATTCTACAAAGCACCAGGCTGGATGCCAACAACCTCTCTCTTGCTTTCCCAAGTGTGCAATGGAAGCTCAAGTTTTTGGTCTCTCTGGTCTACAGATTCTGGCTGCCTTTCTGTGCGTGTTCACTAACCATCTGTCAAAGCTTGCTCTTGCCATCAATAGGAAGGAGCACACACAGACAGCCTGGCACAGGATGTGGGCGGTGTGGGTAAGGCAAGCGGAAGCCTAATGGTACCTGTATGCCAGCTCAGCGAACCTATGGGCAAGACATTCCCAGCAGCTCATTGGTGGGCTTCTTGATAGAGTCCACAACACAGTAAGGTCTGCATTTCTTTAATGCCCCCCAGAGTCCTGTTTGCTACTCTTCCAGCCTCTTTCCACTCCAAGTTATACAGCCCACAACTCAGTACTTTGGATGGGGAAGAGAGAATTGGGTCTCTTTGACAATGTCTCAAACAGCTGACGCTCACTCACACACTCTCATTTTACCCCACAGGAGAAATCACAAGCCAAGAAGGTCTCACTTGAACCTGGGCTGTGTTACCTTAGAAGAGGGGTGATGCAGTAAAAGCAAGCTCTTCCTCTTACCTTTTCCAATGTGTCTAAACTCATATTTTTTTTGCTGCAGTTATGGACTGGAACTTCTTCACTGGAAAACTGGACTTCCACAAAGACTCTCCCATCCATGAATGAGTGTCTATGTCATTATTCTCCAGGAGTACCTGGATTCTGGCTGAGAGAGGCTGCAGCCAGTTCACAAGCCACGATAGGGTCCACAGTCAGCTGTCCTCCCATTTCTCCTTACATATGGTCCTGGGTATCTCAGCTCTCAGGAAAGAAATTGTGTCCATGGAGGATGTCAAATTGTTGCTGCTCAGGAAGATACAATGAAGGCACCTTATTCAGCCATGTTGATGATGTCACTCTTGTTACCCAATTTTCTGGACCACATTTTATACAAGACCTTGTGTTTTACATATACACCCTTTGGTATTCAAAATCGATTCCTCAGAACTACAGGTCAACCCCAAATGTCCTAAATGTCCAAGAGTTTCTATGCCAATTTAAGAAAACTAATTTGTCTTTGTATACTCATCCCATTAAGAGAAGGCAATGGCAACCCACTCCAGTACTCTTGCCTGGAAAATCCCATGGACGGAGGAGCTTGGTAGGCTACAGTATGGGGTCGCAAAGAGTCGGAGACAACTAAGCGACTTCACTCACTTTTCATTTTCATGCATTGGAGAAGGAAATGGCAACCCACTCCAGTATTCTTGCCTGGAGAATCCCAGGGACAGAGGAGCCTGGTGGGCTGCCGTCTATGGGGTCGCACAGAGTCGGACCAGACTGACGTGACAGCAGCAGCAGTACCACTCATCCCATTCTTCTTTAAAGAAGGGCTATGACTAGCCTCAAGGCCTGCAGGCTACATTGTTCAAAACAGATGTTCTAAGTCAGGGTTCATCAAACTTCTGCAAAGTTCTGGATGGCTAATATTTGAGGCTCGATGGGTCACACAGACTCTGCCACTGTGGCACAGAAGCAGTCATACACGGTATGTAAATGAATGATTGTGGCTGTGCTCCAGTAAATATTTACAAAACAAGTGGTGGATTTGGCAGTTCCTCAAAAATTACACACCTATGAACTTCTACCCTTACATAATTGCCCAGAAGAATAAAAGCAAGCATTCAAATAAAAAGTCACACACAAATATTCATAGCAGCCCTATTCATAATGGCAGCATAATATTAGTCAGCTAAGGAATAGATAAACAAAATGTAGTATATCCCTATGATGGAATAGTATTCATCCATAAAAAGGAATAAATTATTGAATCATGCTACAATGTGGATGAAGCTAAAAGCATTATTCTTTTTTTTTTTAATTGGAGGCTAATTACTTTACATTATTGTATTGGTTTTGCCATACATTGACATGAATCTGCCCCAGGTGGACATGTGTTCCCCATCTTGAACCCCCCTCCAACCTCCCTCCCCATCCCATCTTTCTGGGTCATCCCAGTACACCAGCCCCGAGCATCGTGTATCATGCATTGAACCTGAACTGGCAATTCATTTCACATATGATAATATACATGTTTCAATGCCATTAAGTGACAAAAGGTTTCATATTGTATTATCCCATTAATGTGAAATGTCCAGGGTAGAAAAATTCCCAGAGAAAGAAAATAGATTTGTAACTGACAGGGGATGAGGATAATGGCATGGGGAGTGTCTGATTCACTCTTGTGGGGTTTCCTTTTCACTGATCAAATGTTTTGGAACTAGATAGAAGTAGTAATTGCACAACACTGTGAATGTACTAAATGGCACGGTACACTTTAAAACAATTAACTTTGTGCGACTTTCCCCTCAATTAAAAAATATAAATATATAAACACATACATAGAGGCCATAGTTTTTGGTGCCTTTTTGGTTTTGTTTGTTTTTTAATTGACATATAGTTGATTTACAATGTTGTGTTAGTTTCAGGTGTATAGCAAAGCAGTTCAGTTATATATACACACATATCTATTTTTCAGAGTCTTTTCCCTTATGGGTTATTACAAAACATTGAGTATAGATCTCTGTGCTATCCAGTAGGTCCTTGTTGGTTATCTGTTTTATATATGGCAATGTTTTTACATTAATCTTAAGCTCCTAATTTATCCCTCCCTTTCCTTTCCCCTTGAGTAATCCTAAATTTGTGTTCTATGTCTGTGGGTCTGTGTCTGTTTTGTAAATGAGTTTATTTGTATCATATTTTTAGATATCGCATACAATATCATATGGCATTTGCCTTTCTGTGTCTGCCTAACTTCACTTAGTACAATCATCTCCACGTCCATCCACGTTGTTGCAAATGGAAATATTTTACCAGTGAACAATATTCCACTGTGTATACACACCACCTCTTCTTTACCCATTCATCCATCAGTGGACATTCAGGTTGTTTACGAGTCTTGGCTTCTGTAAGTAGTGCTGCTGTGACTATTTAGGTGCATCTATCTGTTTGAATTATGGTCTCCTCCACATACGTGACCAGAAATGGGACTGCAGGATCGTATGGTAGCTCTTTTTTAGTTTTTGAGGAACTTCTATATTACTCTCCATTGTGGCTGTACCAATTTCCCACCAACAGTATAGGAAGTTTCCTTTTTCTCCACAACCTCTCCAGCATCTATTATTTGCAGACTTTTTGATGATGATGGCTACTCTGACTGGTGTGAGGTGATACCTGACTATAGTTTTGATTTGCATTTCTCTGGTAATAAGAAATGTTGAGCATCTTTTCATGTCCCTTTTAGTCATCTGTATGTCTTCTTTGGAGAGAAATGTCTATTTAGATATTCTGCTCATTTTTTGATTGGGTTGGGTTTTTTTCTGGGGGGGGCTGTATGACTTGTTTGTATATTTTGGAGACTAATCCTTGTCAGTCACATTATTTGCAAATATTGTCTCCCAAGCTTGGGTTGTCTCTTCATTTTGTTTATGGTTTCTTTTGCTGTGCAAAAGTTTTTAACTAGGTCCTATTTATTTTTGTTTTCATTTCCATTACTCTTGAAGATGGATCCAAAAAGATATTGCTGCAATGTATATCAAAGTGTTCTGCCTACATTTTTTCCCTAGGAGTTTTATAGTGTCTGATGTTACATTTAGGTCTTTATTACATTTTGAGTTTATTTTTGTGTATGATGTTAGGGAATTTTTTACATTCATTCTTTTACATGAGGCTGTCCAGTTTTCCTAGCACCACATATTGAAGAGATTGTCTTTTCTCCATTGTCTATTCTTCCCTCCTTTGTCACAAATTAGCTGACCATAAGTGGAGGACAATTGCTTTATCTCTGGTTTTTATAATCCTATTCCTTTGATCTATATTTCTGTTTTTGTGCCAGTACCATACTGTTTTGATTACTGTAGCTTTGTCGTATGGTCTGAAGTCAGAGATTCCTGAAGTCAATTGATTCCTCCAGCTCTGTTTTTCTCTCTCAAGATTGCTTTGGCTATTCAGGTTCTTTTGCATTTCCACACAAATTTTAAAATTTTTTGTTCTAGTTCTGTAAAAAGTGCCATTTGCAAATTGATAGGGATTGCACTGAATCTGTACATTGCCTTGGATAGTATAGTCGTTTTGACATAGTTGTTGACCCTAGTTCTAAGCCAATAAGACAAGAGTTGAGAAATTGAAGAACACCATTTGCCCATGTGAAGCACATTCAAAGTCATCCTACAGTTCTGGAGAAGGGAAGGATTATGCAGTCTTCAGTTCAGTTCAGTCACTCAGTCATGTCTGACTCTGCAACCCCATGAACTACAGCACGCCAGGCCTCCCTGTCCATCACCAACTCCCAGAGTCCACCCAAACCCATGTCCATCGAGTCAGTGATGCCATCCAACCATCTCATCCTCTGTTGTCCCCTTCTCCTCCTGTCCTCAATCTTTCCCAGCATCAGAGTCTTTTCAAATGAGTCAGCTCTTTGCATCAGGTGGCCAAAGTATTGGAGTTTCAGCTTCAACATCAGTCCTTCCAATGAACACCCAGGATTGATCTCCTTTAGGACAGACTGACTGGATCTCCTTGCAGTCCAAGGGACTCTCAAGAGTCTTCTCCAACACCACAGTTCAAAAGCATCAATTCTTCGGTGCTCAGCTTTCTTTATAGTCCAACTCTCACATCCATACATCACCACTGGAAAAACCATAGCCTTGACTAGACAGACCTTTGTTGATAAAGTAATGTCTCTGCTTTTTAATATGCTGTCTATGTTGGTCATAACTTTCACAGTTCCCTAAAATTGACATCAGGCACTACACATGATTTATGAGAGCAGGAAAGAGTCTAAGAAGATTTGTTGTCAGTTGAGTCTTAAATTACACAAGAAAGGCTATTCCATTTACAGCAAATGGTTAGTCCAGAGGTGGGACGGCTTAGTCTCTCCACAAAACCAAAAGACATTTAATACTGGACTCAAGAGGAGGATGGGGTGGGGAGGGATATGACTAGGCACAGAAATAAGAGTCACAACATTAGGAGATGATAAGAAACTTGGATTTTATCATGATGGCAGTAGAAATTTTATCTAGGTTTTTAAGCAAAAGAGGTAGAAACCAGATTTATTTTTTTTTCCCTTGGAAGCAAGACTCTCAGTGTGTCTAGATGATGGGTTCTGAGAGAGAGATACTAGAAACCAAGAGAGGCTTTGCAAAAAATGACTTTGAATGACTTACAGCACACAAATAGAGCTTCAAGGCAAATTCTCATGAAAAATAAAAGTTGGCCTATTGGAGGTTTTCCACGTCAGACTCCTTTTTCAAATAGGAACAAGAAACGTTTTTATTTTTCCAAAAAGTCCAATAAAGACCATCATAAGGATTTAGTGGTCAGGCCTAAAATGAGTTGAGCAAGCAAAAATAATAGAGAAATAAAATATAAAATAAGAATCTATTTTTCACTTCTACTGAGGCCAATATAGATGTAAAGGAGCTTGCAGTTTTCCATGAATAACAACTCAAACAGGAAACAATGCTAATTACTATTATTATCATTATTATTATTTATGTTAATAATAACATTCAATGGGACTATTTAAGGAGAAGATGCCTTGACAGGCAAAGATGGCCTAAGGAATTTCATTTCAAAATTTCATTTGCAGCTCTTACTCTCCTTAGCATCAATTAATATTCTCTCCCTAAACGAATAAGCACTGAGGAGGTTGGTGAACTAGTGAAATAGTGCTTATCACAGGAAATGATGGAGAATAAACAGAATGAAAGTACTTGGGTCACCCTTGTGATTATTATGATAACAAAATGCTTCTGAGGAACAGCTTGGCAAAATGCACCTGCACCATAATGCCTGGCAGATTAATGGCTTCAAAACAACTGAAAATTAAACAAATCTCAGGTTCAGTCACTGAATTTAAACATTGGGAAAATGTGCATTTTGCTCCAGCCATCAGTTCTTTGGATTTGGTTTTGTTTTGTTTTTTCCTGCCAACGTTGGATTCTATAATGGGTTTCCTCACAATCTATTTCAAATACACACCTAAGGGCACTGAATTCTTGGTGCTGCCAAGGCAATGACTCATTAGAACATGGGCTTTGGAGTCTGAGAGATGTGAGTTCAAGTCTTCATTCTGGCATTAACTACATGTGATTAACAGCCACTCTGTCTCCGTTTCCTTATCTGTAAAATGGGGATGATGTGGTTATCTGACCTTACAGAATTTTAAAGGGTTATGGTTCCAAGGTGATGCTAAGCACTTGACATACATTTGAACAAGTGACAGCTTTTGTGGAATGATTATTATGTTGCATCCCTTCTCCTGCTCATGGGAGATAAAAGAAACAGCCCATGTTGGTCAGATCCTGCACTGAGCTCACTGACTTTCAAAGAAATATGTGTTGTTTGAATGTGAGTGAATGCATGATCCTGTCTGCTTGCTTTTAATTCCCACCCAGTTTCTAGAACCACCTGACTTTCACTTGCTTAAATAGCAAGTTGGTCTTCTTGTACATCTGCTATAACAATCCCTGACTCACAGATGGATGAAGTCCCTGAAGTCATAGCGATGGCACAGAGCCCCAGACCATTAACCTTAAGAGCAGGGATCAGAGAGAGGGGAAGTTCCATCTTTGATGATGTGTGCTCCCAGAAGCAATTTTTATATTCTGCATAGTAAAGGTCTCTTTTGGAGTCAATAAATATTGCTGATTATTACTAATAATAATACCACTCACCTACATGTCAGATATGTGACTTAGCACTTTAAATACATTATCTCACCCTGGTGGCTCAGAGGTTAAAGCGTCTGCCTCCAATGCGGGAGACCTGGGTTCGATCCCTGGGTCGGGAAGATCCCCTGGGGAAGGAAACGGTAACCCACTCCAGTATTCTTACCTGGAGAATCCCATGGACGGAGAAGCCTGGTAGGCTACAGTCCACGGGGTCGCAAAGAGTCGGACACGACTGAGCGACTGAACGAACGAACGAACGAACGAATCCTCATGATGTACTAAAAGGTCTAAATCTCTATTATTCCCCATTTGTTCTGAGAAAACTGAAACCTAGAGATAATAAGTAATATTCCCAGATTACCCAACTAGAATTCAGACTTAAGGTATCTGGTTCTAAAAATCCAAGTACTTAACCACTATACTATACTGACTCCCAAGCAAATACAGACCTTTCGACAAATATCATAAATGTATCATCTGCTTTGGTTTCCAGTGGCTGCTGTAACAAAAGACCATAAATTGGGTGGCTTAAACAATGGAAAGTTATTGTCTCACCGCTCTGGAAGATGGAAGTCTGAGACCAAGGTACTGGCAGAGTTGGTTTCTCCTGAGGGCTGTGAGGAAAATCTGTTCCACGCCTCTCTCCTAGCATCTGATGGCTTGCTGGCAATCTTTGGCATTACTAAACTTAAATCTCTGCCTTCATCTTCACATGGTGTTCTCATGCAAGTTTATCTCTAAATTTCCCCTTTTTATAGGGTCACCAGTTATATTGGATTAGGAACCCATCCAACTTCGGGACGACCTCATCTTAACTAATTACATGTGCAATAGCCCTGTCTCCAAATAAAATCACATTCTGAAGTCCTGCAAGTCTGTACCTCAACAATGAATGGTGGGTGCTTGGTGGGGAGGGGAGTTGTGGGGAAGGAGCAAATCAGCCAACTTGGCATGTTCAGACTCTCCAGCCCCGCGTTTTGTAAATAATGACTATGTAACAGCTGAGAACATTTATAGCACTGGGCATGTGTATGATGAGGTACCTGCTTGGTCTCAAGCTACTTTGGGCTATATGCATATGTGAGCTCCACCTATAAAGTGTTAGTCGCTCAGTCGTGTCCAACTCTTTGCGACCCCATGGACTGTAGCCCACCAGGCTCCTCAGTCCATGGAATTTTCCAGGCAAGAGTACTGGAGTGGGTTGCCATTTCCCTCTCCAGGGGATCTTCCCAATCCAGGGATTGAACCCAGGTCTCCCGCGTTGCAGGCAGATGCTTTACCATCTGAGCTACCAGGGAAGCTCCACCTATAAAGCAGTGAGTCAGTTCCTAGGCAGGTTGATAAGTCTGGGGGTCCCCAAGGAGAGAGGGGTCTGGAATTCTCAAGGAGGAGGAAAGGACAAATGTTTTTTCCTCTACATTCCTTGGTCTTAGTCACATAAAACGTTTTTATCTTTAAGCTTCGAACTGATGATCACACAACAAACAACTCAGTTTAAACTCTGTGTTAAGGATTATGTAACAACAAGGTCTGTCTAGTCAAGGCTATGGTTTTTCCCGTGGTCATGTATGGATGTGAGAGTTGGACTGTGAAGAAAGCTGATCGCCGAAGAATTGATGCTTTTGAACTGTGGTGTTGGAGAAGACTCTTGAGAGTCCCTTGGACTGCAAGGAGATCCAACCAGTCCATTCTAGATCAATCCTGGGTGTTCATTGGAAGGACTGATGCTAAAGCTGAAACTGCAATACTTTGGCCACCTCATGTGAAGAGTTGACTCACTGGAAAAGACTCTGATGCTGGGAAAGGTTGGGGGCGGGAGGAGAAGGGGACGACGGAGAATGAGATGGCTGGATGGTATCACCGACTCTGTGGAGATGAGTTTGAGTGAACTCCGGGAGTTGGTGATGGACAGGGAGGCCTGGCGTGCTGTGATTCATGGGGTCACGGAGAGTCGGACACGACTGAGCGACTGAACTGAACTGAACTGAATCCTGTTATTTTAAAATGTAAATTATGGGAGTGGGTCTAGTAAGATCTTTACAACCTCCAGACATTCTTTTGATTCATTGTAATACGGACACGACTGAGCGACTGAACTGAACTGAACTGAATAACTAATTAAAAAGTATATAACTCCCTTGCTAACACTGGGCAGGGGGTAGGGGGGCACTCCTTCTGTCCCCTTCTGATGTCTATGTCAGAAGCTTTCTCTATTTTATACTTTAGTAAAACTTCATTACACAAAAGCTCTGAGCAATCAAGCCTCATCTCTGGCCCCAGATTGAATTCTTCTCTTCCAGAGGCCAAGAATCCGGGCGTCTTTCGTGGTTCAGCAACAACGTTTCAGCAGCGGCATTTCTGCTGCATCATGGCTGTGTCTGTTGGGTCAGCCACGAGAGGAGAGAATGTGTGTCTACCTCTACAGCTGCTGTGTCAGCTAGGAGACAGGTTGTGTTGTGTTAGGTTATGCTATGGCTGCTGCCATGGCTGCTGTGCCAGCCAGGAGAGAATAAACGTGTCTGCAGTTCCTGCAGCTCTTCACGTCTTCTCCCAGCTTCTTAGCTTACATCTTGCCCACGCTGGGTTCCGTAGACAGTGTCAACAGTGATACAGGAGTTTACACAATTCAACCCATAACATCACCCAAACCCATTTGTCTTCACATGTTATCCCCTCATCTTCTAACCTGGGGATACAGGGTGTGGGGAGCAGGGTTTCTACACACTCACAAACACACTGCAAGATGTAACTCTTATTCAAAACCCCACAGAGCCATTTATCCAATGTCAGAAAAGAGGGCTGAAAAGGGATACAGTGCAAAAGATGTCAAAGATAAATGCTTCCTCGGGGCGATGACTTTCAGAGATTTGAGTAGTAAGTTTTTGAAAACTGGACACAGGAGGAACAAAGGTTGAATTTTGTGAAATCATTGATAACCCCCAAGACAACACCCCACTTTCCCCCCATGATTACAGTTCACGGGGGGTGGGTGGGAGGTTGAAGTGGAAATTCTATTGTGTGGCTTTCAGTGCCCTTGGTGGCCCAGGAGTAGTGAATCATTTCTAAGGTAAAGCGTTTCCTTCAAACCCTGGGGAAACAGAAGTAGGCAGATAAAAAATGACAAGGCAGGAGGCAGATTTATGAGCAACCTGAAATCTGAACATGGTTTCTTTATGTTCCTTAAGAGGGTCCTGTCCTGTGCCTATGTGGGAATAAGAACCTAAAATTGAACACCAAAAATAAAACCTCTCGGCATTTCCCAGACTCACATAAAAAAATCCCACACCAACAAATAATAGATACGATGTAAAATGCAGATGTCTGAGGACTTCCCTGGTGATCCAGTGGCCAAGACTCTGTGCTCCCAATGCATGGGGCCTGGATTCCATCCCTGGTCAAGGAACTAGATCTTGCATGCTCTAAGATTCAGCATGGCCAAATAAATAAATACTTTTTAAAAGTACAATCCTTTGTCTAGCAATGGTCAGAGATGGATGAACATGTGCTCATTCTTTCAACAGTTACTTCCTGAGCAACTGCCATTTGCTGAGAACTGTCCCGGGTTCTGGAAATAAACACACCAAGGAGAATTTACAGACTAGGTGGATCCCAGACTATGAGTAATTAAAACATAGATTTACAAGGGGTTTTAGGAGTCAGTTATGCAGACAGAAGGAAGGCGAGTGAGACAGAGGGAGGCATGTGTCTTGTATCTCTGTCATGAGTCTGCTAACAAATTCATCAGGGCAACCTTTCAAGATGGCGTTTTTCTTGCAAGCGAGGATTTTAGTCTCCTTCCTACCATTTTTTAGGAACCATGGTGACTGAATTCCTCTCCTCTTGGTCCAGCATAATTTGTAGACACAGCACTAGGAGCCATCATTTTGCTTTTGAGCTCTTCCATTCTAGTGGTAAGGAAGAAGACACTTTCCTTATTTGGAGGACATCAACGGCCCTAAGGAATGTGCAGATATATCAAAACGTTGTTTCCATAACAAATGTAATGAGACCAAAAAATATTTTATTAGGGAAGAGGTTAAAAACTGACAACCCCTACAGGTCACCTCATGCCTGCAGATATTTTTCTTTGACCTATGCTTTCCCTCCCCATACCCCACCTAACTTCTTGTACTGAAAATTCTCAAATCTAAAGAAAAGTTCAAATAATAGTATAATAATATTCAGAGATCCCTAACACACACACACACACACACATTTTTTTCCTGAACTATTTGAAAACAAGTTGCAGACAACGAAAAATTTCACTCTGGAGTACTTCCATGTTTGTTGTTGTTTACTAGCTCAGTCATGTCCAACTTTTGTGACCCCTTGAACTGTAGCCTGCCAGGCTCCCCTGCCCATGAAATTCTCTAGGCAAGAATATTAGAGGGGGTTGCCACTTCTTTCTTCAGGGGAATCTTCCCAACCCAGGGATAGAACTTGTGTCTCCTGCATTGCAGGTGGAGTCTTTACCACTGAACCACTAAGGAAGCCTGGACTATTTCCATGGAAATGTCTTAATAATAAGGACATTCTCCATCTCCAATATAGCCACAGTTCCATTATCACACATCATAAAATGGACAATAATTCCATAATAGCATATGACATATAGTTCATATTCCATGTAACATACAGTTCATATTCCAGTTCATGTAACATATAGTTCATATTCTAGTTTCTCCAGTTGATAAAAGTAACATCTTATATATGCTGGCTAATTCATATTTTTTTAATTTGGAGACTCCACATAAGAATCCAGACTTGAAAAATCTGAAGATCTAACAACACTAAGCCTGTATCCTCATGTGAGAAAATTAGCTGGAACTGAGATTCCTTAAGTTAGGAGCTATGTTCTTCATTTTGCCGCCATCTTTACCATTTATTATTTTCTACAAGCATAACTGGATCCTGAAGAAATTTCTCTGTGACCCCTGGTAAAGGACTTCCCCTGAAATCAGGGTGGAACAAGCTAGTACCTCTGTCTGTATTACAAGCTTCTATGACTGAAGTGACTTAGCAGCAGCAGCAGCAGCAGCATGTTGCTTCCATGCTAAATTCCAGCCATTTCAACTCCTCTCTCTCGGCATTGTCCTCCAACACAAGCTCCAGAGACTAAAGTTTAGTAGACATCTAGTGGGCGGAAGCCTCGGGGGGAAGTGGTAGACTACTCTGAGCAATATAGAGTTAGGAAAAAGGGCAACAGAAAACCAAGCACTTCAGATTGGCCCACAGGTAAAGTGTGCTCCCCAGAAACAAAAAGTATTCCAAAGCTTATTATTTGGAATAACACTACTTATCTGGAGTAGATTTATATTTTATTTATTAAAAATCGGTCTTGGAATATGAGAATATGTTCAAGGTCATGTATTTAGGTGATACTCAGGCAGGATATGAAGAAGGCAATGGCAAGCCACTCTAGTACTCTTGCTTGGAGAATCCCATGGATGGAGGAGCCTGGTGGGCTGCAGTCCATGGGGTCGCTAAGGGTCGGACACGACTGAGCGACTTCACTTTCACTTTTCACTTTCACACATTGGAGAAGGAAATGGCAACCCACTCCAGTGTTCTTGCCTGGAAAATCCCAGGGATGGGGGAGCCTGGTGGGCTTCCATCTATGGGGTCACACAGAGTCGGACACGGCTGAAGTGACTTAGCAGCAGTAGCAGCAGTGTTGACAAAGCATCTCAAACACACGTCCAAAACTGATTGATCTTCTCCCCCCCGCAGACCCCATTCCATCCACTCCTTGACCCATACTAGATGATGGCAAGTACTTCCTTCCAGTTGCTGATGTCAGACACTTCAGACTCACACACAATCCCCATCCAATTTATAGAGAAATTCCATTGGCTCTACCTTCAAAATATATCCAGAACCTGACCACTTCTCTTCACCTCCACCACTCTAACTCTGGTATGACCTCCCGTCATGTCTCACCTGGGTTATTGCAATGCCTCCTTTCCGAACATCAGTCCTATGATCAGAACCCTCTCATGGCCTTCCATGTCACTGAGTTCAAAAGAAAAGTCCTTAAAGTAGCTGTTAAAGCTCCACATGATCTTGCCATTCATTGCTTTCCCTCAC